>NC_042973.1:4494491-4616991 GCF_901001165.1 Salmo trutta
CTTTAAGCGTAAGAGCTGTTTGAAAAGACTGCCTGAAATTTCAGCCTGTTGTGGTGGAATTGAGCTTTGGCCTTTCCATGTGGTTAATTAGTTAATCAAATAAAATAAAATGTTATTTGTCACATGAGCCGAATACAACAGGTGTAGGTAGACCTTACAGTGAAATGCTTACTTACAAACCCTTAAACAACAGTGAAGTTTATAAAAATGCATAAAAATTTAAACAATATAAACACATATTTAAGAAGCAACAATAAAAGAACAGTAGTGAGGCTATATACAGGGTGTTACGGTACAGAGTCAATGTGGAGGCTATATACAGGGTGTTACGGTACAGAGTCAATGTGGAGGCTATATACAGGGGGTACCGGTACAGAGTCAATGTGGAGGCTATATATAGGGTGTTACGGTACAGAGTCAATGTGGAGGCTATTTTTTTAAATGTTATTTATTTCACCTTTATTTAACCAGGTAGGCTAGTTGAGAACACGTTCTCATTTGCAACTGCGACCTGGCCAAGATAAAGCATAGCAATTCGACACATACAACAACACAGAATTACACATGGAATAAACAAAACATACAGTCAATAATACAGTAGAACAAAAGAAAGCAAAAAGTCTAAATACAGTGAGTGCAAATGAGGTAAGTTAAGGCAATGAATGGTAGATGTGCAGAATATGAATGTGCAAGTAGAGATACTGGGGTGCAAAGGAGCAAGATAAATAAATAAATAAATAAATACAGTATGGGGATGAGGTAGGTAGATAGATGGGCTATTTACAGATGGGCTATGTACAGGTGCAGTGATCTGTGAGCTGCTCTGACAGCTGGTGCTTAAAGCTAGTGAGGGAGATACGAGTCTCCAGCTTCAGAGATTTTTGCAGTTCGTTCCAGCCATTGGCAGCAGAGAACTGGAAGGAAAGACGACCAAAGGAGGAATTGGCTTTGGGGGTGACCAGAGAGATATACCTGCTGGAGCGCGTGCTATGAGTGGGTGCTGCTATGGTGAACAGTGAGCTGAGATATGGCGGGGCTTTACCTAGCAAAGACTTGTAGATGACCTGTAGCCAGTGGGTTTGGCGACGAGTATGAAGCGAGGGCCAACCAACGAGAGGGTACAGGTCGCAATGGTGGGTAGTGTATGGGGCTTTGGTGACAAAACAGATGGCACTGTGATAGACTGCATCCAGTTTGTTGAGTAGAGTGATGGAGGCTATTTTATAGATGACATCACCGAAGTCAAGGATCGGTACGATGGTCAGTTTTACGAGGGTATGTTTGGCAGCATGAGTTAAGGATGCTTTGTTGCGATATAGGAAGCTGATTCTAGATTTAATTTTGGATTGGAGATGCTTAATGTGAGTTTGGAAGGAGAGTTTACCAGACACCCAGGTATTTGTAGTTGTCCACGTATTCTAAGTCAGAGCCGTCCAGAGTAGTGATGCTGGACGGGTGAGCAGGTGCAGGCAGTGATCAATTGAATATCATGCATTTAGTTTTACTTGCGTTTAAGAGCAGTTGGAGGCCACGGAAGGAGAGTTGTATGGCATTGAAGCTCATCTGGAGGTTAGTTAACACAGTGTCCAAAGAGTGGCCAGAAGTATACAGAATGGTGTCGTCTGCGTAGAGGTGGATCAGAGAATCACCAGCAGCAAGAGCGACATCAGAGAAGAGAGTGTACAGAGAAGAGAGTCGGCCCGAGAATTGAACCCTGTGGCACACCCATAGAGACTGCCAGAGGTCCGGACAACAGGCCCTGCGATTTGACACTGAACTCTATCAGAGAAGTAGTTGGTAAACCAGGCGAGGCAATCATTTGAGAAACCAAGGCTGTCGAGTCTGTCAATAAGAACGTGGTGATTGACAGAGTCGAAAGCCTTGGCCAGGTCGATGAATACGGCAGCACAGTAATGTCTCTTATCGATGGCCGTTATGATGTCGTTTACGATCTTGAGCGTGGCTGAGGTGCACCCATGACCAGCTCTGAAACCAGATTGCATAGCAGAGAAGGTACGGTGGGATTCGAAATGGTCGGTAATCTGTTTGTTAACTTGGCTTTCGAAGACCTTAGAAAGACAGGGTAGGATAGATATAGGTCTGTAGTAGTTTCGGTCTAGAGTGTCACCCCCTTTGAAGAGGGGGATGACCGCGGCAGCTTTCCTATCTTTGGGAATCTCAGACGATATGAAAGAGAGGTTGAACAGGCTAGTAATAGGGGTTGCAACAATTTCGGCAGATGATTTTAGAAAGAGAGGGTCCAGATTGTCTAGCCCGGCTGATTTATATGGGTCCAGATTTTGCAGCTCTTTCAGAACATCAGCTAACTGGATTTGGGTGATGGAGAAATGGTGGGGGCTTTGGCAGATTGCTGTGGAGGGTGCCGGGCTGTTGACCGGGGTAGGGGTAGCCAGGTGGAAAGCATGGCCAGCCGTAGAGAAATGCTTATTGAAATTCTCAATTGTAGTGGATTTATCGGTGGTAACAGTGTTTCCCAGCCTCAGAGCAATGGGCAGCTGGGAGGAGGTGCTCTTATTCTCCATGGACTTTACAGTGTCCCAGAACTTTTTTGAGTTAGTACTACAGGATGCAAATTTCTGTTTGAAAAAGCTAGCCTTAGCTTTTCTAACTGCCTGTGTATATTTGTTCCTAACTTCCCTGAAAAGTTGCATATCACGGGGGCTATTCGATGCTAATGCAGAACGCCACAGGATGTTTTTGTGCTGGTCAAGGGCGACAGGTTTGGAGTGAACCAAGGACTATATCTATTCCTAGTTGATTAGAAAGGCCTTGTCGATTAGAAAGGCCTGCTCGCAGAAGTGTTTTAGGGAGCGTTTGACACTGATGAGGGGTGGTCGTTTGGTCGCAGACCTATTATGGATGCAGGCAATGAGGCACTGATCGCTGAGATCTTGATTGAAAACAGCAGAGTTTGGAGGGCGAGTTAGTTAGGATGACATCTATGAGGGTGCCCGTGTTTACGGATTTGGGGTTGTACCTGGTAGGTTCATTGATAATTTGTGTGAGATTGAGGACATCAAGCTTAGATTGTAGGATGGCAGGGGTGTTAAGCATGTCCCAGTTTAGGTCACCTAGTAGCACGAGCTCAGAAGATAGATGGGGGGGGCAATCAATTCACATTTGGTTCCAGGGCACAGCTGGGGGCAGAGGGTGATTTATAGCAAGCGGCAACAGTGAGAGACTTGTGTCTGGAAAGGTGCATTTTTAGAAGTAGAAGCTCGAATTGTTTGGGTACAGACTTGGATAGTGATACAGAACTCTGCAGGCTATCTTTGCAGTAGATTGCAACACCGCCCCCTTTGGCAGTTCTATCTTGGCGGAAAATGTTACAGTTAGCGATGGAGATTTCAGGGTTTTTGATGGTTTTCCTAATCCAGGATTCAGACACGGCTAAGACATCCGGGTTGGCAGAGTGTGCTAAAACAGTGAGTAAAACAAACTTAGGGAGTAGGCTTCTAATGTTAAAACCTGTTGTGGATAGGGGGCAGTATTTTCACGGCCGGATGAAAAAAACGTACCCGATTTAATCTGGTTACTACTCTTGCCCAGAAACTGGAATATGCATATAATTAGTAGATCTGGATAGAAAACACTCTAACGTTTCTAAAACTGTTTGAATTGTGTCTGTGAGTGTAACAGAACTCATATGGCAGGCAAAAACCTGAGAAAATTCCAAGCAGGAAGTGGCCTGTCTGAGAATTTGTAGTCCTTCTTTTGGTTCTCTATCGAAACTACAGAATCTGTGGGGTTACGTAGCACTTTCTAAGGCTTCCATTGGCTCTCTAAAGCCTTCAGAAAGCGGATTGAGGCGTCTCCTGTCTCTGGACAGAGTACAGTAGCTCAGTTTGTCAGTGGTCTGCCTGGTGACTAAGAGATTGGATATGCACGGTCCCGCGACCATGCTGTTTTATTTTAGTTTTTCCCATTTGAAAGAATACACTATTGTCCGGTTGGAATATTATCGCTATTTTACGAGAAAAATACCATAAAAATAGATTTTAAACAGCGTTTGACATGCTTCTAAGTACGGTAAAGGAACATTTCGAATTTTTTTGTATCGAAATGCACTCGCGCGTTACCCTTTGGATAGTGACCTGAACGCACAAACAAAACGGAGGTATTTGGACATAACTATGGATTATTTGGAACAAAAACAACATTTCTTGTGGAAGTAGCAGTCCTGGGAGTACATTCTGATGAAGATCAGCAAAGGTAATACAATTTTTCTAATAGTAATTCTGAGTTTAGTGAGCCCCGAACTTGGCGTGTGTCAAAATAGCTAGCCGTGATGGCTGAGCTATGTACCCAGAATATTGCAAAATGTGCTTTCGCCGAAAAGCTATTTTAAAATCTGACACCGCGATTGCATAAAGGAGTTCTGTATCTATAATTCTTAAAATAACTGTTATGTATTTTGTCAACGTTTATGATGAGTAATTTAGTAAATTAACTGGAAGTTTTGGGTGGGAATGCATGTTCTGAACATCACATGCCAATGTAAAAAGCTGTTTTTGGATATAAATATGAACTTGATTGAACAAAACATGCATGTATTGTTTAACATAATGTCCTAGGAGTGTCATCTGATGAAGATCATCAAAGGTTAGTGCTTCATTTAGCGGTGTTTTGGGTTTTTGTGACATATATACTTGCTTTGAAAATGGCTGTGTGATTGTTTTTGGCTATGTACTCTCCTAACATAATCTAATGTTTTGCTTTCGCTGTAAAGCCTTTTTGAAACCGGACAATGTGGTTAGATTAACCTCTCTAGGGCCGGCGGGACGAAATCGTCCCACCTACTCAACAGCCAGTTGAATCCTGTGGCGCGTTATTCAAATACCTTAGAAATGCTATTACTTCAATTTCTCAAACATATGACTATTTTACAGCATTTTTGAGGATCTGAGGACCCATGCCAAATCTTTTCAGTCTCCTGAGGGGGGAATAGGCGTTGTCGTGCCCTCTTTACGATTGTCTTGGTATGTTTGGACCATGATAGTTTGTTGGTGATGTGGACACCGAGGAACTTGAAGCACTCAACCTGGTCCGATACAGCCCCGTCGATGATTCCAAAAAGAACGAGAGTTCCAAACCTCTCTGCCAATCACAGCTAGTTTAAGTTTGCTATATGCTATGAATCTATTCTTGTTTCTTTTTGACCATTTTACTTGAAAACAATCACAGTAAGGTACTTAATTAACAATTGTTAAATGATTTGATATTGAGATAAAAAATGACTGCATTGGATCTTTAAGTACGCTTTTGTTTGGGCTTACAAGAAACAAACACAACTATTTCAATGTCAAGTTTATGTGGCCGTGAAAAGTGGGAGACATTTACAGTACAGTATGATTTCACAG
This sequence comes from Salmo trutta, assembly GCF_901001165.1. NCBI lineage: Eukaryota > Metazoa > Chordata > Actinopteri > Salmoniformes > Salmonidae > Salmo > Salmo trutta. The sequence continues at coordinate 4,499,873 of NC_042973.1, forward strand.
AAAACTGGGTGTGCTATGAAAAACAACAGATCTTGTATATATATATATATATATATATATATATATATATATATATATATATCTAGCTGTATATATAATCATCTATATCCTTATTTTTTTTAAGACCACATATACCAGACAGGTCAGGGTCAGCTATAGTAGTATGATAGGTGCAGTGTAATGTGTTGTTTTACAGGGTCAGCCATAGTAGTACGGCATCCCTGGAGTAAATTAGGTTTAAATGCCTTGCTTAATTGCACATCGAATGATTTTTTTCCACCTTTGTCGACTCGGGTATTCAAACCAGCAACATTTTTGCTAATGGTCAAATGTTCTAACCACAAGGCCACTATTAGCAATTAGATTTTTTTATGTTGTACACAACAATACAACTACAAAAACATATGTTGTGTTCAAGGAGTCAGAAGAGTGTTAGAGAGCCGTCCATCTGTCTTTCACGCTGCCAGTGACGGCTGGCCTTTGCTAATCAAGTATGCCTGTGAATATCCCCTTTACTAATCAAGTATGCCTGTGAATAGCCAGGCTTTTGATAGTAATGCGGGCGTTTACAAGTTCAGCATCTTGTGTGGCCCTCAGCCACCACACACCCAGACACACACACCCAGACATACACCCAGACACACACCCAGACACACACCCACCCACACACACACACACACACACACACACACACACACAGACAGACAGACAGACAGACAGACAGACAGACAGACAGACAGACAGACAGACAGACAGACAGACAGACAGACAGACAGACAGACAGACAGACAGACAGACAGACAGACAGACAGACAGACAGACAGACAGACAGACAGACACCCCACAGAAACACCCTTTCGCCCAGCAGGCACCTTCCCACAGCGTTCCATAACACATGCTACTGTGTGGGATTTCCTTCAAAGCCTTTCCATTCCCAATATGTCTGCAATGAAAAGATTACTGGGCTTAACATTTTGTTTTCCTTATACCACATACAGTTGTTAAACTTGAACTAGGTTCATAAAAAACGTGTCATTACTGAGCTATACATCGTCAGAAAAGCAAACTAACCCTAACCCCATTTAGTATGAAAGACCATTTAGTTTGAAACCCCATTTAGTTTGAAACCCCATTTAGTATGAAACCCCATTTAGTGTGAAAGACCATTTCAAATGCTCAAATTAACTTAACCTTGTCTGACTCATTCATTCATGCAGATAAAATAATAATAATCATTATAAAATGTGTATGCTGAGCTCTGCTCTCCTGAGCATAGCGTATATGAGCTATTGGTGATTATTAAGCCATAAGGTCTGCAGACACTGCCAATCCCAGGAGTTTAGACTTCAGCAACCATTTTAACACGCACACACACACACACACACACACACACACACACCATGCACTTATTCAGTCAATCTCAGGGATTAAGGGGGTTATCAAAGACACAAAAGTATTACAGATATGTGGGGAACCCCCTGGTGTTTTCAGAAGAGATCAGTAAGCCATGACAGAATAGGCCAGGACAGTCCAGGACAGGATTCAGACAGAACATCACATGACAGGACACTCACATGATAAGAAGGAGTGTAGTCCCCCTCCATGTGAAGCAGGGATGTACTTAAGCTAAGTAGACACATGATATTGTTTTCTTTACTTAACTAGGCAAGTCAGTTAAGAACAAACTCTTATTTTCAATGACAGCCTAGGAACAGTGGTTTAACTGCCTTGTTCAGGGGCAGAAAGATTTTTACCTTGTCAGCTCAGGGATTTGATCTTGCAACCTTCCGGTTACTAGTCCAACGCTCTAACCACTAGGCTACCTGCCACCCCGTATGACATTGATATGACTTTGTTATGAAGATGGAAAGCTCACTAACACTATTGTGCATAGTGTGAAGGCCCATGAGTAAGCAGACCCAGTCAAACTCTGAAACAGTATCTGAAACCTTTCACTGTCTCACATCCATCCGGTGTCAACGTCTGTCAAGTCATCGTCTAACAATTCATTGGTTCCGATCCATCATAAGGATTCTGGCACGGATTTATGGGGAATGTAGTAATATCCAATATCAGCAACCATTTATCTCACACATATACACACACACACACACATACACACATACACACACACACACACACACTCACAGACACACACACACACTCACAGACACATACACACTTCACTCCACAACCCCTTGCTTCAATTTTTTTTCTCCAAAAATAAAATAATAAAACATAGACCACAGTTTCCTGGGGAACAGAGAGCTGTGTGCACCTGTTGCCGGCTCTCCCAGCTCAAGGACCTGTCATCCTGTCATCCTCCTCTGGGAGCGTGATGGATTGGGTAACAGAGGCACGGCCGGCCAAGTGTGACCTGGCTGAGACTTGGGACTCTCTCTTTCTCTCTCTCTCTCTCTCTCTCTCTCTCTCTCTCTCTCTCAATCTCTCTCTCTCTCAATCTCTCTCTCTCAATCTCTGTCTCTCTCTTTCTCTCCTGTCCATCCCTCATCTGAAAGCAGTGGAGAAAAGTTACTTTTCCTGCCCGACTTGACAGCTCGGGTTGCCAGTCTCTGCCGTTCCCTTCATTTCTCCTGACACTTCTCACAGCCTAGTGAGAGGCAGCCATTTCCCTGCACCTGTGGCTGACCACAGAAAGCAGCTCTGGCGTCAATAAAATATGTATGGTTGGTGGATACCTGAGGAAGCAGAGAGGGCTGTATGAGTGCTATAGGATGATTTGTTGAGTACTATACACTCTCTCATTTTACCATATTTTTACCGCTGTGGGAGGGGAACACTCTGGGAAGGGGACACCGTGAAGTTGTCAAATGTGATGGAGAGGTCTTGGAGCGGGCAGGCCTTCCCGGATGGAAGAGCAGCTCTGTCTTGTCGAGGTTGAGGTTGTGGGGGTGGGCCATCATCCAAGCTGAGATATCTGCTAGGCACGCAGTGATGCGTTTCGCCACCTGGGTGTCAGAAGGAAGGGAAGGAGAAAAGTAGTTGAGTGTCATACGCATAGCAATGATAGGAGAGACCAGGTGAGGATATGACAGAGCTCTGTGACGGTGTATAGAGAGAAGAGGAGAGGGCCTAGAACAAAGCCCTGGGGGACACCAGTAGTGAGAGTGCAGACACAGATCGTCTCCACGTCACCTGGCAGAGACGCCCAGCCCTGACAGGGAGGAGAGGAAGAGCTGATGGTTTACGGTGTCGAAGACCCATCTTGAAGACTGACTGGTTAGGGTGGTTAGGGTCGTGAAGATAGTTCTGAGAGAGATAGTGAGAGAGATGGTCAAATGTTTGTTGTTTTGAGGAAGGGAGCGACTGGCAATTTTCAAGTCAAAGGGGATGCAGCCAGGGGTCATTAATGAGTTGATGAGGGAAGTGAGGAATGGAAGAAAGTCTCCAGAGATGGTCTGGTGAAGGGAGGAGGGGATGGGATGGGATCGAGCGGGCAGGTTGTCAGATGGCTAGACCTCAATATTAGTAGGATTTTATCTGGAGAGAGAGGGGAGAAAGAGGTCAAGGCGTAGGGTACTTCTGTGTGAGTGGGACCAGTGGAATCAATAGGCTGAGTGAATGAGAAGCGGATGTCATCAACCTTCTTTTCAAAGTGTTTGACAAATTTGTCCGCAGAGAGGTAGGAGGGAGGGGGTGGAGGACTAAGGAGGGAGTAGAAGGTGGAAAAGAGTTTCCTAGGGTTATATTCAGAAGCTTAACATTTAGAGTGATATAAAGTGGCTTTAGTAGCAGATACAGAGGAAGAGAAGGTAGAGAGGAGAAAGTGAAAGGATGATAGGTCCCGCGGAAGTTTATTTTTTCTCCATTTATGCTCAGCTACCCACAGTCCTGTTCTGTAAGCTCACAATGAGTCATTCAGCCACAGAGCAGGAGGGGAGGGCCGAGCCGGCAGGAAGGAAGGAAAGGGGACAGTGCGAGTCATAGGATGCAGAAAGGGTGAAGAGTAGGCTCGATGAGACAGAATCAGGAGACAGGCGGGAGAAATAATTTAGCAGAAGGGAGAGATGATAGGATAGAAGAACAGAGAGCAGTGGCAGAGAAACAGAGAAGATTGTGACGGCGCATGACCATTTGCATAGGGGCTGACTGGCTAGGGTTGAAGCAGAAGGAAACAGAACAGAAAACAAAGATGACTGTAAGTTGCTCTGGATAACAGCCTCTGTTAAATGACTCAAATGTAAATGTATTGTACTGCACAGTATGAAAGACCAGACAAGGGTTCAAATAGTGTTGATTTTCTTTCAAAACCCCACTGATCTTGTATTCTCTGCAGGCTCAATCAGATGTTCACAGTGCTTTAGAAAACACATACTATTGGAACCCAGGTCGGCTCCCTCCCTCCCCACAAGGGCATACTGGTTGAAGAAACGTTGTTTCAATTTAATCTGTCAATGTACACTGCTCAAAAAAATAAAGGGAACACTTAAACAACACATCCTAGATCTGAAAGAAATAATCTTATTAAATACTTTTTTCTTTACATAGTTGAATGTGCTGACAACAAAATCAAACAAAAATAATCAATGGAAATCCAATTTATCAACCCATGGAGGTCTGGTTTTGGAGTCACACTCAAAATTAAAGTGGAAAACCACACTACAGGCTGATCCAACTTTGATGTAATGTCCTTAAAACAAGTCAAAATGAGGCTCAGTAGTGTGTGTGGCCTCCACGTGCCTGTATGACCTCCCTACAATGCCTGAGCATGCTCCTGATGAGGTGGCGGGTGGTCTCCTGAGGGATCTCCTCCCAGACCTGGACTAAAGCATCCGCCAACTCCTGGACAGTCTGTGGTGCAACGTGGCGTTGGTGGATGGAGCGAGACATGATGTCCCAGATGTGCTCAATTGTATTCAGGTCTGGGGAACGGGCGGGTCAGTCCATAGCATCAATGCCTTCCCCTTGCAGGAACTGCTGACACACTCCAGCCACATGAGGTCTAGCATTGTCTTGCATTAGGAGGAACCCAGGGCCAACCGCACCAGCATATGGTCTCACAAGGGGTCTGAGGATCTCATCTCAGTACCTAATGGCAGTCAGGCTACCTCTGACGAGCACATGCAGGGCTGTGCTGCCCCCCAAAGAAATGCCACCCCACACCATGACTGACCCACCGGTCATGCTGGAGGATGTTGCAGGCAGCAGAACGTTCTCCACGGCGTCTCCAGACTCTGTCACGTCTGTCACATGTGCTCAGTGTGAACCTGCTTTCATCTGTGAAGAACACAGGGCGCCAGTGGCGAATTTGCCAATCTTGGTGTTCTCTGGCAAATGCCTAACGTCCTGCACGGTGTTGGGCTGTAAGCACAACCCCCACCTGTGGACGTCGGGCCCTCATACCACCCTCATGGAGTCTGTTTCTGACCGTTTGAGCAGACACATGCACATTTGTGGCCTGCTGGAGGTCATTTTGCAGGGCTCTGGCAGTGCTCCGCCTGCTCCTCCTTGCACAAAGGCGGAGGTAGCGGTCCTGCTGCTGGGTTGTTGCCCTCCTACGGCCTCCTCCACGTCTCCTGATGTACTGGCCTGTCTCCTGGTAGCGCCTCCATGCTCTGGACACTACGCTGACAGACACAGTAAAACCTCTTGCCACAGCTCGTATTGATGTGCCATCCTGGATGAGCTGCACTACCTGAGCCACTTGTGTGGGTTGTAGACTCCGTCTCATGCTACCACTAGAGTGAAAGCACTGCCAGCATTCAAAAGTGACCAAAACATCAGCCAGGAAGCATAGGAACTGAGAAGTGGTCTGTGGTCCCCACCTGCAGAACCACTCCTTTATTGGGGGTGTCTTGCTAATTGCCTATAATTTCCACCTGTTGTCTAATCCATTTGCACAACAGCATGTGAAATTTATTGTCAATCAGTGTTGCTTCCTAAGTGGACAGTTTGATTTCACAGAAGTGTGATTGACTTGGAGTTACATTGTGTTGTTTAAGTGTTCCCTTTATTTTTTTGAGCAGTATATTTGGACGTGGAATCAATGTGTGAAATGTGTTGGATTTGAAAAAAGTAATCAACAAGTGGTGTTGTCATTTCTTTAACCAGTGTTTGATAAGGTTTAAGTTAGGGTAAAAGTTCAACTTCAATATATTTAAACTTCCAAGTTGAAATTGCATTGAAAATTCCACATAGAAACTTTCCACAAATTGTTGCCACAAAGATGGAAGCACAGAATCGTCTAGAATTTTATTGTATGCTATAGCGTTAATATTTCCCTTCACTGGAACTAAGGGGCCTAGCCTGAAACATGAAAAAGAGCCCCAGACCAATATTCCTCCTCCACCAAACTTTACAGTTGGCATTATGCATTGGAGCAGGTAGCGTTGTCCTGGCATCCGCCAAACCCAAATTCGTCCGTCGGACTGACAGATGGTGAAGCATGATTCATCACTCCAGAGAACGAGTTTCCACTGCTCCAGAGTCCAATGGTGGTGAGCTTTACACCACTCCAGGCGATGCTTGGCATTGTGCATGGTGATCTTCGGCTTGTGTGTGGCTGCTCGGCCATGGAAACCCATTTCATGTAGCTCCCGACAAACAGTTATTGTGCTGAATGTGGTAGTGAGTGTTGCACGCTTCAGCACATCACTTACAGTTGACCAGGGCAGCTCTAGCAGGGAAGAAATCTGACAAACTGACTTGTTGGAAAGGTGGCATCCTATGACGGTGCTACGTTGAAAGTCACTGAGCTTTTCAGTACTGTCCATTCTACTTTCGATGTTTGTCTATAGAGATTGCATGGCTGTGTGCTCAATTTTATACACCTGTCAGCAACGGGTATGGCTGAAATAGCCAAATCCACTAATTTGAAGGGGTGTCCTGTCACGGATCCCTCCGGAACTGTGTCATTACGCACACCTGGTCCCCATTCCCACTGATTGTATTCGTATAAATGTGCCCTTTGTTCACCATTGTCCTGTTGATTATTGTTACAGTGTCCATTGGTCGTGTGAGTACCTGTGCTGTGTTGTTTTGACTTTTGTGCCACGTATATTGTGTAGATGATTACGGGTCTCGTCCCATGTGATAATCATTGTGCACTAGTGTTATTTATTCCAGGTACTCCTCGCTCTTTTGTTTGGGGTTCAACCCTGTGTTTTGTATACGTGTTTGTTTGGTCTTTGTCCCCATGCCTTTACACAACACGCTCGGATTTGGGAAATAAAAAAAAACGATTACGCATTCCTGCTCCTGTCTCCCGATCCTTTATACCAATGTACATTTGTATATAGAGTGTATTTGACTTAGAATTTAGGACCCCTTTAGGTATCAACATTGAAAATGATTTGATGAAATATTTAATTTGGCCTTTACTACTATGAAATACATTGAATAACACATTCGTAAATTGCAACAAAGACTGGCAGAAAATATAAATAAGAAGAAACAAGATTGTTAGGTCCTAAATCTAGGAGATTTAAGAAAGCTCGGGAAATGTATAAAAAAAAAATCATGATGAACTACCTTCATATTTCCATAATTAAAGAGAAACGATACTGGTTACCTTCAGATGAGTCCCGTGACACTTGTGGGGGCAAAACGGTTCCTGAGATTCTCCCCTTTCCAAAGAGCGGTTATAATAGTTTGTAGGTCAAACCGATCAGACGCTACAGACGTTTTCGTAAGAAGACAGATTTTTCGGGATCTCTCATGATCTGACAAACACCTCTCTAGCTACGGCACCTTTCACCGCAGATGCGGAAGTCCGACATCGGCGGATGCAGTCGATGGAGACACATCCATCTCTATCTTAAACTGACGGATTTTGATCTGGATTCTTTTTCTATGTTACTTAAACTGACGCACTGTTGCGTCAATCGACTCTAGGGGTTTAACATCATTAATATAATGAATTTTGCATCCTTATGTATAGGACTAACGGTAACTACTTCTCAGCTTCCAAAGATACAATCAACCGTGGACCTAGCTTCACGTTGAAATGATGGTGTCTTTTAGGCAAGTCAGATGTCAATGTACATAAACCCAACCTCACACCGATTTTACTTTCAAATACAGCTTTTGTAAGAAAAGTTAGAGTTCCCTTTCAACTAGTCAATGATATTTAGGTAGCAGGTGCCTTGGAGCGGTCGAAGGCTGTGATTGGCTGGCTGGCTTTAGGACTATGGAGAGAGGAAGCTGCACATCTCTCTCGGTTGAGTTTATGAAAGCAATGCAGAGGTGGAAGATGGCAACGTCTATTTGACTTGACAGAGGTGAATGGAGCTCCAGCAGCCAATGTGATCATGGCTGGAGTCTTTTTTTTTTCTTTTTTTTTACTGTTCTCCAAATTAGCATTTTAGAGCTTTTAAATTGTGTTGAAATTCCTTGGAGGGCGAACATATATTTGAAGGGGGAGTTACAACTGAACATGATTATTAAATTGAATATTTTCCCTATGTTCTTTTTTCAAATGGATTTATTTGAATAAATTAGGTGCAGACAAATATGTGTAGTCGAAACAGTTATTCAATGCAATGCGTTGCAGTGTAAGCCAAATTGCAATGCTATTTGTGATACAATTAGCTGATTTACCCATTGCCACCCATGTCTGGTTCTTGGTCCCCTCTGCCACCCACTCAAAAAAAAGTGTGATAACATGATAGCTCATCGAACACGGCTTGTTTCCATAGTGAAGCAGGGTACATAGATGTAGACAATTCTCACTGAAGTGCATTACTTCTCATATACCAGTAGGAGTCACTGTTCAGGCAGGAATCATTGGACTACGGCTTCACATTTCATTTCGATATACCTCTTTATTTAGGTTGATAGCATTAAGTTTAAACAAATGACGTTGATTCAAACATACCATTTTAAACAAGGTCGACTAAAATCTGTCTAATCAAATATGAAAAAGATTTTCTAGGGTTCTACATGGAATTTTCGACTCAATTTCAACGTATATGTCGGTCTGATGATTATGTTAAAAATTAAATTGCTGTAACAACCTGTTAGTCAGGTAATGTATTTAAGTTGAAGTTTTACCCTCATTTCAGTGTTTTACCCTCATTTCAGTGTTTTACCCTCATTTCAGTGTTTACAACGCTGGTTGAAATGAGATGAAAACAGTACCAGTTGATGACTTTTTTTTTCAAATCCAAAGCATTTTCCACGTTCATTCCACGTCTCAATACATTGACAAATTACGTTGAAACAACACTGATTCAATAGAGTGTGTTCCCAGTGTGTCCCTTCCTCACCCCTCTTTTACAAGGTGAAAATGAGGATTCCCTCGTATTCGCCAACAATGTTGTTCCGTCATTCTCTCCACCTTGCCCTCTGCCGTCCCTTAGCGCCCCAGCTGTGGTTCCTCGTCTCTTCCTGGATGGAAGGAAGTCAAACCTGTAATTAGAAGCCATGGGAAAGCTGGGAGTAGTCATCAGACATGCAGGAAGACTTGCAGAAATAATGCTCTGTAGAATCCAAGCGATGCCGAAGAGCACTTTCCCAATAGCACACAGGGAAAGGGGGAATGTATGCCATATTTTCAAGGCTCATCGTTTTAAAGTACAGTTCCAGGGGAGGGAGGGAGGGGGGGGGGGTGACGATCACGGTACATTATGCCCGTAAGCTCCTATAATACACAACTTGCTATCTCACCAGTTAGTTTCTCCAGGAACATTAATCACAGAGGCAAAGATACTGTGACAAGTTCAGCTAGGAGCTGAAGACGGCACATCCAGTTAACAGACGATACCCCTGAATGGTTTTATGGAGACAGACAGTGGCTTCACGCAGGAGAGAGCTCTAAGTATGGACCTCGTCTTGCTGGTTTTTTTTTACATTACATTACAATATAAAAGCTCTTTGCTCCTCTACAGCAACTGATGAACTGTGTAAATCAATGTGGGCAAAAAATTATTTATTTACAGTAACTTCACAAATCCACAAAATGTACACAGTCTACATACAGCGTCTTCAGGAAGTATTCATACCCCTTTGAGTTTTTTCCCACATTTTACATAGAATACCCCATAATGACAAAGTGATAACATCTTTTTAGAAATGTATTGGAAATGTATTGGAAATGAAACAGAAATATCTCATTTACATAAGTATTCACATACTTTGTAGAAGCACCTTTGGCAGTGAATACAGCTGTGAGTTTTTCTAGGTAAGACGCTGAACATACCGTACTCTAAGAGCTTTACACACTTGGATTGTGAAACATTTGGCCATGCAACTTATTATGTTACTTTTATTTAGATTTAACATAACAAAGGAGGCGGAATACTTATTGACTCAAGACATTTCAGATTCTTAATTTTAATGAATTAGTAAACATTTCAAAAAACATAATTTCAACTTGACATTTTAGGGTGTTGTGCATAGGCCAGTGACCAAAACAATGTAAATGTTATCCATTTTAAATTCCACAACAAAATGTTAAAGGGGTGTGAATACTTTGTGAAAGCAGTGTATTTCCCTTTGACCCCCCACTATGGTACCTGGATTATCATGGTGTGGTAACCACATAGAAGTCTATTACACTTCAGTGGGAAAACATTGGTAAAGTCACAGTTACACAGAGACACAACAATAAATTAATGACATAAAACACACACACACACACATACACACACAAACACACCGCTCCGGGCAGACATAAAAGACAGTAGTGGGCTGCGGAGACAGTAGTGGGCTGTGAAGACAGTACTGGGCTGTGGAGACAGTAGTGGGCTGTGGAGACAGGCTGTGGAGACAGTAGTGGGCTGTGAAGACAGTAGTGGGCTGTGAAGACAGTACTGGGCTGTGGAGACAGTAGTGGGCTGTGGAGACAGTAGTGGGCTGTGGAGACAGTAGTGGGCTGTGGAGACAGTAGGGGGCTGTGGAGACAGTACTGGGCTGTGGAGACAGTAGCGGCTGTGGAGACAGGCAGTGGAGACAGTAGTGGGCTGTGGAGACAGTAGCGGGCTGTAGAGACAGGCTGTGGAGACAGTAGTGGGCTGTGGAGACAGTAGTGGGCTGTGGAGACAGGCCGTGGAGACAGTAGTGGGCTGTGGAGACAGGCTGTGGAGACAGTAGTGGGCTGTGGAGACAGTATTGGGCTGTGGAGACAGTACTGGGCTGTGGAGACAGTACTGGGCTGTGGAGACAGTAGTGGGCTGTGGAGACAGTAGTGGGCTGAGGAGACAGTAGTGGGCTGTGGAGACAGTAGGGGGCTGTGGAGACAGGCAGTGGAGACAGTAGTGGGCTGTGGAGACAGTAGTGGGCTGTGGAGACAGTAGTGGGCTGTGGAGACAGTACTGGGCTGTGGAGACAGTAATGGGCTGTGGAGACAGTAATGGGCTGTGGAGACAGTAGGGGGCTGTGGAGACAGCAATGGGCTGTGGAGACAGTAGTGGGCTGTGGAGACAGTAGTGGGCTGTGGAGACAGCAATGGGCTGTGGAGACAGTAGTGGGCTGTGGAGACAGTAGTGGGCTGTGGAGACAGGCTGTGGAGACAGGCTATGGAGACAGTAGTGGGCTGTGGAGACAGTAGTGGGCTGTGGAGACAGTACTGGGCTGTGGAGACAGGCTGTGGAGACAGTAGTGGGCTGTGGAGACAGTAGTGGGCTGTGGAGACAGGCTGTGGAGACAGTAGTGGGCTGTGGAGACAGGCTGTGGAGACAGTAGTGGGCTGTGGAGACAGTAGTGGGCTGTGGAGACAGTAGTGGGCTGTGGAGACAGCAGTGGGCTGTGGAGACAGTACTGGGCTGTGGAGACAGTACGGGGCTGTGGAGACAGCAGGGGGCTGTGGAGACAGTAGTGGGTTGTGGAGACAGTAGTGGGCTGTGGAGACAGTAGTGGGCTGTGGAGACAGTAGTGGGCTGTGGAGACAGTACTGGGCTGTGGACACAGTACTGGGCTGTGGAGACAGTATGGGGATGTGGAGACAGTAGTGGGCTGTGGAGACAGTACTGGGCTGTGGAGACATTAGTGGGCTGTGTAGACAGCAGTGGGCTGTGGAGACAGTACTGGGCTGTGGAGACAGTACTGGGCTGTTAGCTGTCCACCCCATCTCTTGTTCCTTTCATCCTTTGTATCCCTCATCCCACACTCTCAGCCACAGCAAGGACAGAGAGTGTAAACACGGCATGGGAAATAACATCAAATAAAATATCACTCTCATGAGTGCCACCACAGGAAAGGAAGACCCAGAGTTACCTCTGCTGCAAAGGATAACTTCATTAGAATTACCTGCCTCAGAAATTGCAGCCCAAATAAATGCTTCACTGAGTTAAAGCAAGAGACACATCTCAAAATCAACTGTTCAGAGGAGATTACTTGAATCAGGCCTTCATGGTCGATATGCTGCAAAGAAACCACTACCAAAGAACACCAAAAAGAAGAACAGACTTGCTTGGGCCAAGTAACACGAGCAATGGACATTAGATCGGTGGAAATCTGTCCTTTGGTCTGATGAGTCCAAATTTGAGATTTTTGGTTCAACCTCCTTGTGTTTGTGAAACGCAGAGTAGGTGAACGGATGAGCTCCCCATGTGTGGTTCCCACCGTGAAGCATGGAGGAGGAGGTGTGATGTTGTGAGGGTGCTTTGCTGGTGACCCTGTCAGTGATTTATTTAGAATCCAAGGCACACTTAACCAGCATGGCTACCACAGCATTCTGCAGCAATACGTCACTGTATCTGGTTTGCGCTTAGAGGAACTATAATTTGTTTTTCAAGGACAACGACACAACACACCTCCAGGCTGTGTAAGGGCTATTTGACCAAGAAGGAGAGTGATGGAGTGCTGCATCAGATGACCTGGCCTCCACAATCACCCGACCTCAACCCAATTGAGATGGTTTGGGATGAGTTGGACCGCAGTGAAGGAAAAGCAGCCAACAAGTTCTCAGCATATGTGGGAACTCCTTCAAGACTGTTGGAAAAGCATTCCAGGTGAAGCTGGTTGAGGGAATGTCAAGAGTGTGCAAAGCTGTCATCAAGGCAAAGGTTGTATAACACTTTTTTGGTTACTACATATTTCCATGTCTTATTTCATATTTTGATGTTTTCACTTAATATTCTACAATGTAGAAAATAGTAAAAATAAAGAAAAACCCTTGAATGAGCAGGTGTGTCCAAACTTTTGACTGGTACTGTATATATATTTCTATCTCTGAAGACCATCCAATCCAATCATTCAGCTACCCTCAACCCCTCCCGTCTATCTCTGAACACCATCCAGTCCCACCCTTCAGCTCCCCTCAACCCCTCCCGTCTATCTCTGAACACCATCCAGTCCCACCCTTCAGGTCCCCTCAACCCCTCCTGTCTATCTCTGAACACCATCCAGTCCCATCATTCAGCTCCCCTCAACCCCTCCCATCTATCGCTGAAAACCACCAAATTTTGATTTTTAATTGCCATATAGTTTTCAACTGTACTGTAATGTTTCACAAAAGTTCTGAACCTTTCTTTTCTCATAGTTTCTACTAAATAATACAAAAAATATTTTATTATTGATTGACTGACTATGGCTTTTCAAGTCACTCAGCAGTGCTATTTTCAGAGTATTTCCAGGTAAGTGTTGCAATTATTTTTCCATTCCTGGACCTGAGAGCCATATACATACAATTTTATTGGTTGCAAGAATTTTGTATAATCATTTAAATTTAGAATCGGGCATTGTTTTCTGTGTCAGTTCATAAACCATGTGCATGGAATCGGCTCATCGAAAATCTCTTTTTTGCAACCTACTGTATACGGGGTGGCAGGTACCCTAGTGGCTAGAGTGTTGGACTAGAAACCAAAAGGTTGCAAGATCAATTCCCTGAAGTGACAAGATAAAACTTATTTTGTTCTATCCCTGAACAAGGCAGTTAACCCACTGTTCCTAGGCCATAATTGAAAATAACAATTTGTTCTTAACTGACTTGTCTAGTTAAAAAAAAACGATATGGCACAGCTGTTAATTTCTTGGTCCTTAAATGAAACAGTTTTTTTTATTTATCACAATTTTCTTTAACCAATTTTGGTCTTTAATGTAAGGCCGACAGACAAGTTCTTTACCTTCTGCCCCTTCCAATTGCCTCCTCCATTTTTGTGGCAGTGCTTCAGTCAGTTGGTTGTAATTTTGTACAGAGCAGACATTTCCATTTTTTTTTGTTAGCTGCATGTGTGTCATAACTCCACCAGTTGTAATTATGATATCATTAACAAAGTTTATACCATTTAAAAAAATATATTTCCTAAAATAATGGAGTAATTTACCAATATTAGTTTTTTTTTGCTGACATAGTCTAATTGAGTGACTGACAGCAGAAAAACTGATGATGCACAACCAATATTTCGAGATTCCATCTGAGTTCTCCACCGTGGCCCGTCGATGTGGATGGTGGTGTGTTCTCTCTGCTGTCTCCTGTAGTTCACGTTCAGTTCCTTTGTTTTGCGGACGTTGAGGGAGACGTTATCCAGGTGGGATAGAGCAGTGTGCAGTGCAATGGCGATTGCTTTGTCCGTGGATCTGTTGCGGCGATATGTGAATTATAGTGAGTCTATAGTGTCTGGTAAGGTGGAGGTGAAATGATCCTTAACTAGCCTCTCAAAGCACTTCATGATGACAGAAGGGGTGATCGTCATTTAATTCAGTTAACTTTGCTTTCTTGGGAACAGGAACAATGGTGAATATCTTGAAGAAAGTGGGGACAGCAGACTGGGGTAGGGAGAGATTGAATATGTCCGTAAACACTCCAAGCAGCTGGTCTGCACATGCTCTGAGGACGTGGCTTGGGATGCCGCCTGGGCCAGCAGCCTGGCGAGGGTTAACACGCTTAAATTACTTACTCATGTTGGTCATGGTGAACGAGAGCACAGTGTCCTCGTGAGCATCTGGGGCCCGAGTCGGCGGCTTGATGTTGAACACGTCTGGGAGTGAAGCGTCAGTGTCTGAGACGTGGCTGGCTTTTCCTTTATAATCCGTGATTGTCTAAGAGTCCCAGCAATTATGCCAGGGAGGAGAGAGAAACACTGACATAAACCAAAACAGTATACAAAAGCTTGAAAAGTTGTTTTGGCCACATGATACCGCATGACTTGGATGAGGGGAGGCAGGATTTCTTTGTGTCAACACCAAAACATGATGAGACAGACAAGTGTAAACAAGAAATGATAGGAGAAATATACAGAGATCACAATATTAGTTTAATATTGAGCAGAACTATACAGCTTAAGGGGTTTATGTTCTATATTTAAAACGTCATCTGTTACAAAACCCAAAGTGAGTGGACTCTAATGGCAAGCAATAGCTAATTTCATAGAATTTTTGTTTTAAGATGTCCAGGACTCCCTGAACGGTCCTGGTTAGACAGAGAGACAGACAGACAGACAGCCAGATGTGCTCTAGGAGAATAAAAAACTGTAGACAATTTGGCCCTTGAGAATTACAGCACTGAGACTGTAATGGTGATAAAATGCATTATATGAGTGCTGCATCCAGACCTTTTCTGTATTGTCCGTACATGTCCATAATTCAGCATGGGACTGTCCGTTAGTTGTAAAATCATACACCTGCTGTAGTTTAGACCGGCGGCGCTCGAATAATGAATGAGGGATACACACCCAAGTGGCCGCTTCACAATCCACACAAACATTACCTAAAGGTAGTCCAAGGATGCAAAAACATCTCTAACCTTTTGAGCAGGTGTATCGGACCTGTCTGGCAGCCATATTGACTAACAAACGTCCTAAGGGGACGGGTCTGAAAGTGAATGAATTTGTCGATCTCATTAGCTTGATAAAATTCACAGACCATGGGGAGACCCTCTCTCTTTGTGTCTCAAGCTTGGTGGGAGAGCTGATGGTTTCCAATGAGAGAGGGGACCGTAGAAAAAAAGGCCCTCGCCAGTCAGTGTTTAAATTCACGCTCTGCCGCATGACATAGAGGAAAAAGGGGGAATCTGCTTCTCAGACGGAGGAACAGCTGAAAACAAAAAGGGGCCTAACACACTGGAAACTCAAAACAGTCTCTGAGTCTGGATGGATCACTGGAAACTCAAAACAGTCTCTGAGTCTGGATGGATCACTGGAAACTCAAAACAGTCTCTGAGTCTGGATGGATGGATCACTGCAAATTTAAAATAGTCTGAGTCTGGATGGATCACTGGAAACTCATAACAGTCTCGGAGTCAGGATGGATGGATGGACCACTGGAAACTCAAAACGGTCTTGGAGTCTGGATGGATCACTGGAAACTCAAAACAGTCTCGGAGCATGCCCATAGTAAACTGCCTGCTACTCAGGCCCAGAAGCTAGGATATGCATATGGTAATTTGGATAGAAAACACTCTAAAGTTTCCAAAACTGTTAAAATAATGTCTGTGAGTATAACATAACTGATATGGCAGGCGAAAACCTGCGGAAAAGCCATCCACGAAGTACTATTATTTTGAAAGGCTGTTTTTCCATTGAAAGCCTATCCACCATACAAAGACTTAGGACCCAGTTCACGATCTCTATGACTTCTTCTACATGTGGCCAGTCTTTAGGCATTGTTTCAGGTTTTTTCTCTGAAAAATGAGGGAGATCCAGCACTTTCAATGAGTGGACAGTGGAAATTTCCAGACATGAGTCCAGCGTGCTTGTTTCTCCTTTTCTATTGACGAAGCTTTTTCCGGTTGAAATATTATTGATTATTGATGACAAAAACAACCTGAGGATTGACTTTAAACATCGTTTGACATGTTTATACAAACTTTTATAGTACTTTTTGATTTTTCGTCTGTCTGTTGTGACCGTGCGTTGTTCCAATGGATTGCTGAACAAAACGCACCAACAAAATGGAGGTTTTTGGACATAAAGAGGG
Source organism: Salmo trutta (assembly GCF_901001165.1). NCBI lineage: Eukaryota > Metazoa > Chordata > Actinopteri > Salmoniformes > Salmonidae > Salmo > Salmo trutta. The sequence goes on from NC_042973.1 coordinate 4,516,688, forward strand.
ACATTATTGAACAAAACAAACATTTATTGTGTAACATGGAGTCTTCAGAGTGCAACCATATGAAGATCATCAAAGGTAAGTGATACATTTTATCGCTATTTCTGAGTTTTGTTACTTCTCTTCTTGGCTGCTAACTGTTTGTAATGATTTGTCTGCTGGGCGCTGTTCTCAGATAATCACATGGTTTGCTTTTGCCGTAAAGCCTTTTTGAAATCTGACACTGCAGTTGGATTAACAAGAAGTTTATCTTTAAGCTGGTGTATAACATTTGTATCTTTATGTATATTTATTATGAGAATTTCTGTTTTGTTGAGTTTCACGCTCTACATTTTCGCCGGATGTTGTTTGAGACAGTGGATTATTGAACAAAACGCATTGACAAAACTGAGGTTTTTGGATATAAACATGGACTTTATCAAACAAAACAAACATTTATTGAGAAATGGGAGTCTTGTGAGTGTAACCATATGAAGATCATCAAAGGTAAGTGATTAATTTTATCACTATTTCTGACTTGTGTAACTCCTCTACTTGGCTTGTTACTGTTTGTAATGATTTGTCTGCTGGGCAGTGTTCTCAGATAATCGCATGGTTTGCTTTCGCCGTAAAGCCTTTTTGAAATCTGACACCGTGGTTGGATTAACAAGAAGTTAATCTTTAAACTGATGTATAACACTTGTATGTTTCATGAATTTTTATAATGAGTATTTCTGTTTTTGAATTTGGCGCTCTGCAATTTCACTGGATGTTGGCCAGGTGGGATGGTAGCGTCCCACATCCCCTAGTGAGGTTAAACCGTCTCTGAGTCTGGATGGATCGCTAGAAACTCATTACGGTCTCGGAGTCTGGATGGATCACTGGAAACTCAAAACAGTCTCTGAGTCTGGATGGATCGCTGGAAACTCAAAACAGTCTCGGAGTCTGGATCGATCACTGGAAACTCAAAACAGTCTCGGAGTCTGGATGGATCACTGGAAACTCATTACGGTCTCGGTGTCTGGATGGATCACTGGAAACTCAAAACAGTCTCGGAGTCTGGATGGATCGTTAGAAACTCATTACGGTCTCGGTGTCTGGATGGATCACTGGAAACTCAAAACAGTCTCGGAGTCTGGATGGATGGATCACTGGAAACTCAAAACAGTCTCTGAGTCTGGATGGATCGCTAGAAACTCATTATGGTCTCGGAGTCTGGATGGATCACTGGAAACTCAAAACAGTCTCGGAGTCTGGATGGATGGATCACTGGAAACTCAAAACAGTCTCTGAGTCTGGATGGATCGCTAGAAACTCATTACGGTCTCGGAGTCTGGATGGATCACTGGAAACTCAAAACAGTCTCTGAGTCTGGATGGATCGTTAGAAACTCATTACGGTCTCGGAGTCTGGATGGATCACTGGAAACTCATTACGATCTCGGAGTCTGGATGGATCAGCTCATCAAAGACTTGCTTCTCGCCAAACACTTTTTTCAGAGAGGGGGAGTGAAGCCTCTCGGGTTTCGGTCAACCACTGGTCCCATGCAACGCTGTTACAGATAAGTGAGAGGAAAACAGAATGGCCATATTTGAGCAGGGGTCAGGGGTCAACCCCCCTCCCCATGGCCTGAATCAACAACTTCTATTTGAAGTATTTGATGATAACTTCAATTAATTATTTTCAAATACATTATTTCAAATGTTGCCTTTGAAGAAAGCCTGCACGTGGTGTGGGATGAGGCTGTGTGATGAGGCTGTGTGATGTGGCTGGGGCAGCTGCCTTGGTGGTCGTGGTGGCTGTGACGACAGTCCACCCACTTGCCTTCATCCACTAACTCACCCTCCACCCACTAACTCACCCTCCATCCACTAACTCACCCTCCACCCAGTAACTCACCCTCCACCCACTAACTCACCCTCCACCCACTAACTCACCCTCCACCCACTAACTCACCCTCCACCCACAAACTCACCCTCCACCCACTAACTCACCCTCCACCCACTAACTCACCCTCCACCCACTAACTCACCCTCCATCCACTAACTCACCCTCCATCCACTAACTCACCCTCCACCCACTAACTCACCCTCCATCCACTAACTCACCCTCCACCCACTAACTCACCCTCCACCCACTAACTCACCCTCCACCCACTAACTCACCCTCCATCCACTAACTCACCCTCCACCCACTAACTCACCCTCCACCCACTAACTCACCCTCCATCCACTAACTCACCCTCCACCCACTAACTCACCCTCCATCCACTAACTCACCCTCCACCCACTAACTCACCCTCCACCCACTAACTCACCCTCCACCCACTAACTCACCCTCCATCCACTAACTCACCCTCCATCCACTAACTCACCCTCCACCCACTAACTCACCCTCCACCCACTAACTCACCCTCCACCCACTAACTCACCCTCCACCCACTAACTCACCCTCCACCCACTAACTCACCCTCCACCCACTAACCAATGGACACACATATGAATAGCACACACACACACACACACAAGCAGGCACACACACACAAGCAGGCACACACACACACACACACACACACACAATACACAGAGGCCGTCTGGCATTTCTCATGGCCAACACCGGCAAAGTGTTTGTCCAGTGTTTGTCCTCCCTTCGTCCTCAATTCCAGGCAGTAGTAATGCCTTAATAGCACTGCTGCCTGTTTAGAAATACTTGTTACGTTTTTCAAACGGGGGACCAAGAATTCTCTACTTCTTTTTGTTGTTATTGCAAAGAATGGCTCCAATGATTTTGTGAGAGAGAAATGAGAAATACAAAAAAAACTAAAACATTAAGAACGTTGAAAAGCTTTTCTCTAGTAAAGCTCCGTATTCCTGTTCCGTATTGTAATGTGGACAGGAGAATCAAAAGGGCTTGAAATACTATAGACCAATGAATGGCACAACCTTGATTTCTCCCACTGGTGTTAAATTCAGACCAAAAAAAAACCTTGCACTTGCAGAATCATTGGTTCAAATCATTTATTTATCATGAAATAACATAGGAACATTCATTTAGATCACCCACACACAAGATACCGATAGCTTCACTGTGTAGTTGTTCGTACGATCATTAAATATTGTAGTACAAAATATGTGATACGTGTTTCATTATGCTACTACACGTAAATACATCACTGTAAAAGGACTAGTAGAGAGAATACAACAGACACAGTGGAATCATTGAACAAAATATGAAATGTATTGATGAAATACAATAAAAGCACAATATAGGTTTCTTTGAATCAAAGCTAAAATGATTAGCTACAAAAAAAAGAAAAAATCTACAGTAAAATGTCAACCGCAGTGTTCCTCACCTGGCTTACTGTAAAAAGCAAAACAAAAGATTGATTACTGTACTTCTACTGTATTTCCATCAACCCTGTCTTGTGGATTTGGCCACAGGTTTTCATCCACATCACAATGGATGTTTTCATTAGCTAAACATCTTGGGAAGAATCTTCGGGCATGGCGAATCCAGGCCTGACACTGGTCTGCCGTGATGTCATTGCATGCGTCATCCATGGCCTGGAGAAGGGTGGCTTGTTCATGAGTGCGCCTATCATATACCTTCCACCTCCATGTGGAGAAAAATACCTCAATCGGGTTAAGGAAAGGAGAGTATGGGGGTAAGTACAGGGTGGTAAATTGTGGATGGGCCTGAAACCATGCTTGCACCATTTGAGCATGGTGGAACCTGACATTATCCCACACAATGACATAGGTCACGCCATCAGCTCTACAGACCTGATTTAGCTCATCAAGGAAGGTTACATTCTAACAGCGAATCAGGTGGCTGCCTGCAACTCAATATATAGAGTATATAGAGTAGAGAGCTTTAGATGTTGTTCGACCAAACATTAGAACGGGCAAGATGAGTAATCTAAGCAACTTTGACCGTGGTATGATTGTTGATGCCAGACATTGTGATTCCACCATCTCAGAAACAGCTGCCCTCCTGGGATTTTTACGCACTACAGTCTCTAGAGTTTACAGAGAATGGTGCGATAAACAAAACACATTCAGTGAGCGGCAATTGTGTGGGCAAAACACCTTGTTAATGAGAGAGGTCAGAGGAGAATGTCCAGACTCATTCAAGCTAACTGAAAGGCAACAAATCCTCAAATAACAGCTGTTTAAAACAATGGTGCGCAGAAGAGCATCTCTTAACGTACAACACCGTGAATAATTCAGTGTGTCGTGGAGACAAAAGGGGGTCCTACCCAGTACTCGATAGGTGTACCTAATAAAGTGGCCGATGAGTGTACAGTAGTGTTAAATCTGAGAACATGGTCTGGAAAAGTGGTACATGGAACCATAGAAACAGTGTCTGATAAATAATGATGATGAAATATTACATCCATAGATAATGTAGTCCAATTGGTTCACGTTCCACAGTAAGTGGTGTCAATGGATCTCGTTATCCTGAAACTTTCATGATATAAACATGGACTATTGTTTGTCAGTTTCCATAAAACTATGCATTAAAAGTAATGCAACAGTTACTTATCATTTTGATCAGTTGTATCAATTGATAGTTAGATCACTTTAATGAAATGAATAGACAGTCATCTCAGATGTAATGTGTGAATTGCATTTTGAAATGGTAATAATTTGATGTTACGTCATTTTGAACAGGTGATTTTAGTTCAATGAACAAATGATCTTAGCTTTATGTGGATTGTATCCAAGCAATTGGAAAAAGTGTTAGAGTTTTGCAAAATGTGCATTTCGATCATTGGTTGTGAGTTTTGTGTCTAGAGTTTTGAAAAATGACATCAAGATTCCGAAATTAGTGCCAAAGTGATTGTAAAAAAAACTGTAAATATCCCCACCTACGCTGCCTGAAACTGGCACCCCTCCCACATCAGGGCAAGCGAGCTCACATAAGACAGAAGAGTGCCGACTTTAACAGGTCGAAATTGCAAACTAGTGTGCGTTTGACAATTGCTCTGGCTTAACGCCTGACGAAAATAGAGCCCTGTGTGTGTGTCTGTGTGTGTGTGTGTGTGTCTGTCTGTCTGTATGTCTGAGCTTGAGTGTGTGTCCTAGTCTGTGTGTGCATGTAGTGATGCAACAAAAGCTATTACTATCCCTGTGGGTACTGGAAATACCCAAAAGTCCCCACAAGGATAGTAAAACAAGGACAATCTGGATGCCTGGGAGAAAAAGTGGCTTTCTTTCAGACAGTCTCACAGTTCCTATGCTAATGCCCAAGTCATCATCTGTCACGTCAGACGTGAACAGAATAATACATATCTTTACGAGAAGGACACAAATGGAAAGATGTCCGCTATCTTCTTTCCTCTCCTTCATTACGTGATATAGGCTTTCAATTGTGCATATGTTGAGACAGACAGAGAAGGAGAGAGAGAGAGAGAGAGAGAGAGAGTAAGAGAGAGAGAGAGAGAGAGAGAGAGAGAGAGAGAGAGAGAGAGAGAGAGATATTAACGTGCAGAGTGAGCGAAAGAGAGAGTGAAAGGGAGATGAGAGATATAGACAGAAAGAGAGAGAGATATAGAGAGTGACATGCAGAGAGAGAGAGAGAGAGAGAGAGAGAGAGAGAGAGAGAGAGAGAGAGAGAGAGAGAGAGAGAGAGATATTAACGTGCAGAGTGAGAGAAAGAGAGAGAGAAAGGGAGACGAGAGATATAGACAGAAAGACAGAGGGAGGGAGAAAGATGCATGGAATGGAATTAACCTGTATGATTCCTGACAACCTGTGCCGTAGGACATGTGCATAACAGGGCATTTTCCCAGGTAATTAAAAGTGTGGTTTTCACTACGACAGCCTCATGGGTTAGCGTGGGCTCAGGCAGTGTGTATCCAGCAGACTGCTCGTTTTTGGTAAGGCATGGCAGCGGGAGACTGTTTGAAGCAGAGGATGAGAGTGAAAGAGCATTGAAAATAGAGAAAGAAATACAGGGATGAGAGAGAAAGGCAGGGAAAGAGGGGGAAGGATAGACACAGAAATATATATATATATAGAGAGAGCGATAAAGGTAAAGAGATTATGTAAGACTGAGAGGGAGAGAGAGAAAGGGAGATAGAATGAGAGGCAAAGAGAGGAAGGCAGAGAGAGAGAGGGAGAGAAAAGCAGAGAGAGAAATAGAGGGAGGGTCACAGGAGGATAATCAGAATGTAGTTGTGTATAGAGAAACTGACTCACAGTAGTACATCTGACAGGTTAAAATTTGCTAAAATATAAGCATTACCCTCGAGTTTCTGCTGAAGAATAGGCTAAATATTTGCTGCTTCACTTCACGATAAGCCAGTAACAGTGACTCCGTACAAATTTGCGCAACCGCGACATTCAAAACGAGGCTTGCAATAAAAACGAATGGCACTGTAGCGACTGTGTTGACATCAAAATCTGGGGTGTGAACTACGTTTCCATTCAAGCGTTGATTGACATGGTAATGGGCCAATAGTATTGGATAAAAGTTGGAAAAAAACGGACCCCTCCGACGCTGTACGTTAAATTGTGACGTGTCATGGCCTAACGTACAGCACCCATAATGCAACACATTCTGTGTCTTACAGCCTCTCTCCACCAGGTGTAGCGCTTCTCTCACCTGAAACCCCACCTCTTTAAGGAATACCTGGGATAGATAAAGTAATCCCTCTAACCCCCCCCCCCCCCCCTTAAAAGATTTAGATGTACTATTGTTAAGTGGTTGTTCCACTGGATATCATAAGGTGAATGCACCCATTTGTAAGTCGCTCTGGATAAGAGCGTCTGCTAAATGACTTAAATGTAATGTAAATGTAAAAACAAGAAAGTTACAGGGACAGGGAAAGGGGGGGGGGGGGGATTCCTAGTCATTTTTTTGCGTCATCACTGCAAGCCATCATAACTCTCAAAAGCCGCTGTTTACTTCTGAAGATCACTTTAGCGGCGCCCAAAAACCCGATATAGGTATGTAATGACACATTATATAAACTCTTTATAGTGTTTTATGTACATCTTAGAGGGGACAAGTCGGACAGATCGGGTAAAAAAAAAAGCAGTTTCCCCACACAACATATCTATCCTTTTCACTATCACGCAGTAGGTTTCGCTTCCCCACCGCCATTTTTAAAAAGAGCTCATTGCCTTCTTGAATCATGCAGAGACAGGCGGCATGAAGGTCTCGTCATTGATTTTGTTGGAAAGGGGAGAAATTGTGCTTTAGAATGGTACTGATATTACAGTTGATCTGGAAGTACTATGTTTTTTGGGGCGCTGATATAAGGTGGATGTAGTGATGCAACAAAAGCTATTACTATCCCTGTGGGTACTGGAAATACCCAAAAGTCCCCACAAGGATAGTAAAACAAGGACAATCTGGATGCCTGGGAGAAAAAGTGGCTTTCTTTCAGACAGTCTCACAGTTCCTATGCTAATGCCCAAGTCATCATCTGTCACGTCAGACGTGAACAGAATAATACATATCTTTACGAGAAGGACACAAATGGAAAGATGTCCGCTATCTTCTTTCCTCTCCTTCATTACGTGATATAGGCTTTCAATTGTGCATATGTTGAGACAGACAGAGAAGGAGAGAGAGAGAGAGAGAGAGAGAGAGAGTAAGAGAGAGAGAGAGAGAGAGAGAGAGAGAGAGAGAGAGAGAGAGAGAGAGAGATATTAACGTGCAGAGTGAGCGAAAGAGAGAGTGAAAGGGAGATGAGAGATATAGACAGAAAGAGAGAGAGATATAGAGAGTGACATGCAGAGAGAGAGAGAGAGAGAGAGAGAGAGAGAGAGAGAGAGAGAGAGAGAGAGAGAGAGAGAGATATTAACGTGCAGAGTGAGAGAAAGAGAGAGAGAAAGGGAGACGAGAGATATAGACAGAAAGACAGAGGGAGGGAGAAAGATGCATGGAATGGAATTAACCTGTATGATTCCTGACAACCTGTGCCGTAGGACATGTGCATAACAGGGCATTTTCCCAGGTAATTAAAAGTGTGGTTTTCACTACGACAGCCTCATGGGTTAGCGTGGGCTCAGGCAGTGTGTATCCAGCAGACTGCTCGTTTTTGGTAAGGCATGGCAGCGGGAGACTGTTTGAAGCAGAGGATGAGAGTGAAAGAGCATTGAAAATAGAGAAAGAAATACAGGGATGAGAGAGAAAGGCAGGGAAAGAGGGGGAAGGATAGACACAGAAATATATATATATATAGAGAGAGCGATAAAGGTAAAGAGATTATGTAAGACTGAGAGGGAGAGAGAGAAAGGGAGATAGAATGAGAGGCAAAGAGAGGAAGGCAGAGAGAGAGAGGGAGAGAAAAGCAGAGAGAGAAATAGAGGGAGGGTCACAGGAGGATAATCAGAATGTAGTTGTGTATAGAGAAACTGACTCACAGTAGTACATCTGACAGGTTAAAATTTGCTAAAATATAAGCATTACCCTCGAGTTTCTGCTGAAGAATAGGCTAAATATTTGCTGCTTCACTTCACGATAAGCCAGTAACAGTGACTCCGTACAAATTTGCGCAACCGCGACATTCAAAACGAGGCTTGCAATAAAAACGAATGGCACTGTAGCGACTGTGTTGACATCAAAATCTGGGGTGTGAACTACGTTTCCATTCAAGCGTTGATTGACATGGTAATGGGCCAATAGTATTGGATAAAAGTTGGAAAAAAACGGACCCCTCCGACGCTGTACGTTAAATTGTGACGTGTCATGGCCTAACGTACAGCACCCATAATGCAACACATTCTGTGTCTTACAGCCTCTCTCCACCAGGTGTAGCGCTTCTCTCACCTGAAACCCCACCTCTTTAAGGAATACCTGGGATAGATAAAGTAATCCCTCTAACCCCCCCCCCCCCCCTTAAAAGATTTAGATGTACTATTGTTAAGTGGTTGTTCCACTGGATATCATAAGGTGAATGCACCCATTTGTAAGTCGCTCTGGATAAGAGCGTCTGCTAAATGACTTAAATGTAATGTAAATGTAAAAACAAGAAAGTTACAGGGACAGGGAAAGGGGGGGGGGGGGGATTCCTAGTCATTTTTTTGCGTCATCACTGCAAGCCATCATAACTCTCAAAAGCCGCTGTTTACTTCTGAAGATCACTTTAGCGGCGCCCAAAAACCCGATATAGGTATGTAATGACACATTATATAAACTCTTTATAGTGTTTTATGTACATCTTAGAGGGGACAAGTCGGACAGATCGGGTAAAAAAAAAGCAGTTTCCCCACACAACATATCTATCCTTTTCACTATCACGCAGTAGGTTTCGCTTCCCCACCGCCATTTTTAAAAAGAGCTCATTGCCTTCTTGAATCATGCAGAGACAGGCGGCATGAAGGTCTCGTCATTGATTTTGTTGGAAAGGGGAGAAATTGTGCTTTAGAATGGTACTGATATTACAGTTGATCTGGAAGTACTATGTTTTTTGGGGCGCTGATATAAGGTCAATTGAACAGACCAGCGCAACGTACAAAAGTGAGTTAGTTAACATTAGATTTGCTGAGTGACTAGCTGACTGTAGAGCATTGGCTCACACACTTAACTTCTTACATCTAGACGTTCCGCTAGCGGAACAAAAATAATAATTATTTTTGATTTTGTTGTCAGCACATTCAACTATGTAAAGAAAAAAAAATTTAATAAGATTATTTCATTCATTCAGATCTAGGATGTGTTATTTTAGTGTTCCCTTTATTTTTTTGAGCAGTGTATATATATATACCTATGTGAAGCAAAAAATCAGTTTAAAAATCACACACAATGTCTAAACCTATTACAACCTTGCTGGTTGTGCAGGCTTCTGTTCCAGCCCAGCGCTAAGACACCTGATTCAATGTATCAAACCTAATGAGTTGATAATTAAGTGTGCTATTTCTGGACTAGAACAGAAGTCTGCTCCCCCCTATCATGTCCTGACCCTAGTAAGATGTAATTTTCTATAGTAGAGTAGGTCAGGGTGTGACAGGGGGTGTTTTGTGTTTTAAATGTTTTGTATTTCTATGTTTATATTCTAGGTTTCTATTTCTATGTTGTTTTTTGGGGTTGATCTCCAATTGGAGGCAGCTGGTCCTCGTTGACTCTGATTAGAGATCATATTTAATTAGGGAATTTTTCTTCCTGTTTTTGTGGGTTATTATATTTTGAGTAGTGTTTATTTCTCTCTGCGTCATGGTTTGTTGTTTTTGTTATTCTAGTTATTTGTGTATCGCAATGTTTCATGGAATAAATAAATATGTGGAACTACAATCATGCTGCATTTTGGTCCGATCCTTTTGACGACCGTGACACCCCCGCAGATCAGGGATCAATGGGAGGTTGGCCATCTCTGGTATTCACTTTTTTTTGTTAAACTGAAATTATGTTTTAGTAATAATAGCATAGGCAAGGTGCAGTAGATGATATAAAATACAGTATATACATGTGATATGAGTAATGTAAGATATGAACATTATTAAAGTGGCATTATTTAGAGTGCACTGTATAAAGTGACAAGTAATCAATTTATTAAAGTGGCCAGTGAATGGGTCTCAATGTAGGCAGTCTGATGGCCTTGAGATAGAAGCTGTTTTTCAGTTTCTCTGTCCCAGCGTTGATGCAACTGTACTGACCTCGCCTTCTGGATGGTAGCAGTGTGAACAGGCAGTGGCTCGGGTGGTTGTTGTCCTTGATTATCTTTTTAGCCTCCCTGTGACTTCGGCTGCTGTAGGTGTCATGGAGGGCAGGTAGTTTGCCCCCCGATGATGCATTGTACAGACCGCACCACCCACTGGAGAGCCTTGCAGTTGAGGGTGATAAAGCCTGACAGGATACTCTCGATTGTGCACCTGTAAAAATTTGTCAGGATTTTGGATGACAAGCCAAATTTCTTCAGCCTCCTGAGGTTGAAGAGGCGCTGTTGTGCCTTCTTCACCACACTGTCTGTGTGAGTGGACCATTTCAGTTTGTCTGTGATGTATATGCTGAGGAACATAAAACTTTCCACCTTCTCCAGTGCTGTCCATTCGATGTGGATACGGGGTGCTCCCTCTGCTGTTTCCTGAGGTCCACGATCATCTCCTTTGTTTTGTTGACATTGAGTGAGAGGTTGTTTTCTTGACACCACACTCTGAGTGCCCTCACCTCCTCCTTGTAGGCTGTCTCGTTGTTGTTGGTAATCAAGCCCACTACTGTTTTGTCATCTGCGAACTTGATGATTGAGTTGGAGGTGCGTGGCCACCCAGTCATGGGTGAACAGGGAGCACAGGAGGGGGTGGAGCACGCACCCTTCTTGGGCCCCAGTGTTGAGGGTCAGCGATGTTGAGATGTTGTTTCCTACCTTCACCAGCTGGGGGCGGCCCGTCAAAGTCCAGGACCCAATTGCACAGGGTGGGGTTGAGGCTTGATGATGAGCTTGGAGGGTACTATGGTGTTGAATGCTGAGCTGTAGACAATGAACAGCATTCTTACATAGGTATTCCTTTTGTCCAGATGGGATAGGGCAGTGTGCAGTGTGATGGCAATTGCGTCGTCTGTGGACCAGTTGGGGCGGTATGCAAACTGAAGTGGGTCTAGGGTGGCCGGTAAGGTGGAGGTGATATGATCCTTGACTAGTCTCTCAAAAAAATTCATGATGACAGAAGCGAGTGCTACGGGGCGGTAGTCATTTAGTTCAGTTATCTTTGCCTTCTTTGGTACAGGAACAATGGTAGCCATCTTGAAGCATGTGGGGACAACAGACTGGGATAGGGAGCGATTGAATATGTCTGCAAACACATCAGCCTGCTGGTCTACGCATGCTTTGAGGAGGTGGCTAGGGATGCCGTCTGGGCCGGCAGCCTTGTGAGGGTTAACACATTTAAATGTTTTTCTCACGTCAGCCATGGAGAAGGAGAGGGGAGGGGGCAGTCTTATCCTCAAAGCGGGCAAGAAGGTGTTTTTGTGGTACGTGATTTCCTGTAGACCCTGCCACATACGTCTCGTGTCTGAGCCATTGAATTGCGACTCCACCATGTCACTGTACTGGCATTTCGCTTGTTTGATTGCCTTGTGGAGGGACTATTCAGACATATTCCCAGACCTCTTTCCATGGTTAAATGCCGTAGATCGCACTTTCAGTTTTGCGCGAATGCTGACATCCATCCACGGTTTCTGGTTAGGGTAGGTTTTAATAGTCACAGTGGGTACAACATCTTCAATGCACTTCTTTATAAATGCACACACCGAGTCAGCGTATAGGTCGATGTTGTTCTCTGAGTCTGACCGGAACATATTCCAGTCCTCGTGATCAAAACAATCTTGATGCGTGGCTTCAGATTAGTTGGACCAGCGTTGGATGTTTCATGTCACTGGTTCATCCTGTTTGAGTTTCTGCCTATAATACGGAAGGAGCAAGATGACGTCGTGGTAGGATTTGCAGAAGGGAGGGAGGTGGAGGGCTTTGCATGCATCGCAGAAGTTAGAGTATGTCAATGGTGGGTGTAGCTGGTGCATGGAAGTCAAGCGCAGGAGAGCAGAGATGAGTGGACAAAGCACTTTACTTTGGCAATCATAATACAGAACGCAACCGCGTCACAAAACAAATGCCCAAAGAACAAGTGAGGCAGCACAAAGTACAAAACCCAAGTACAAAGTACCGGCTGCCACAAAGCACGGGCATAAAACAAAACCCGGCGCAAACCAGCCGGTAGTGTGCCAACCTTGACAAATAAACAATACCCCACACAGACATGGAGGGAACAGAGGGCTAAATACACATAGTAATGATGATGAGATGTAAACCAGGTGTGCAGGAAAACAAGACAAAACTAATGGAAAATGAAAGGTGGATCGGCGATGGCTAGAAGACCGGTGACGTCGACCGCCGAACTCCGCCCGAACAAGGAGAGGAACCGACTTCGGCGGAAGTTGTGACAGAGTAGCAGTGGTCAAGGGTATTACGCATGAGCGTAGTGCAACCAATATGCTGGAAGAATTTAGGTGCACTTGTTCTCAAATTTGCTTTGTTAAAATCCCCAGCTACAATAAATGCAGCCTCAGGATGTATGGTTTCCAGTTTGCATATAGTCCAGGGAAGTTCCTTGATGGCCGTCTTGGTGTCTGCTTGAGGGGGAATGTACACAGATGTGACTATAACTGCCGAGAATTCTCTTGGTAGGTAAAATGGCCGGCACGTCTTGTAAGGAATTCTAGATCGGGATAGGAGAAGGATTTGAGTTCCTGTATGTTGTTATGATTACACCATGAGTCGTTAATCATAAAGCATACACCCTCGCCCTTCCTTTTCCCAGGGAGGTGTTTATTTCCGTCAGCGCAATGTCTGGAAGCAGTATATGATGGGATTCTTAGCTTAAAACATACAAATACTACTACTACTACCACCAAGTTCAATGCCAGATACTTTTCTCCCAGAAGGTCTGAGTGGGACATGGAGGTGCCACTGTGATAATCTATCTGGTTTGCCTAAGACTACCACAATAATTACATTGTTTATGCTAAACATGGTCGTTGTTAAGCCATGGTTATCATAACAGCATAACAACCAAACTAATCCTGGTTAGCATAAAAGCTAAACTAAACTGAAAATCAATAAGGGTTCTGGTCTTGAAGGGCAAAAAGGTTTAATCACTTTTCTGACAGCTCTCCTTGGTGTTTCATGATTGCATGTAATCTGTAAACAAATGTAATAATTAAGTTGTCTTTCATACCTTGTTAGAGCAGCCAAATACTGCACAGAAATTGACCAGGGTGATGAATCAACTAGTTTTGGGCATTGTTATCATGCAGCTTGGGGTAGCCACTCAGCTGTTGTTATCAAAATAATTGATGTGGTGGTCTTCCAACATGGCTGCCAGGAGACATCTTAGGTCAAAGGGCAAACCTCTATAGACTTGCCTCTCAGAGTCGTTGAGACTATTAAGAGTGCAAGAGCACCTTCTATGCGTATTTTGTGGATGGCTATGCCCAGTATAATCCATAGGGGGTGTGCATTATCCATGCCAATATCCTGCCCAGTAAAGGAGGCTTCTGGTGACAACACTGAACAGGCACCCAGACAGGTCATATAATGTTGGAAGGCTTTGATCTTATTTACTACCTTATAGCAATCTCATGCACCACATTAAACCTTTATAACGTTGATGCTGGCAGGAAGTACGTTACCGTTGACAATGGACTTTCATTATGCACATACTGGCAATGAGCGAAGCCTGAGGGCTCTTGAAGTTTGCTTTAGTTCCAGGTATACACACAGAAAAAAATGAGGGTTCCTTAAGGGTTCCTTGGTAAAAGTGGTGGTTATATGTAGAACCAATGGTTATCTGCAGCTCAAAACAGTGTAATTTCCTCCTTCAGTGGTAATTCATATGTAGGGGTGGCGGCTCATTCAAATATTTTGGGGGCATTGTTTTGCTCACAGCTCTTTTTGTGAAACACTGAGTCATTTCAGTTTATCTAACATGTTGTGTTATGCAAAGTCATTCTATGTCATTTCAGCAAGTCATGACAAGCACCATCTAAGGTTGTTCTGAAATCGTTCCTGTAGTTAGAACTTTAATTTAATTTAAGACAAATTAAGCTAATTGATTGCACCTAAATTGGTCATTTTCATTTATAGGATTCAGAAGATATTATATACATATAGTACCCAATGTCCGATTTGGACCAAACTTCGTCCTACCAATGAGGAAGACATGAGGAATCAAAATAAAATTCAAAAGCCACCCATGGACCCCCACACACGCCACGTTTAAATAAATATGAACTATTTGGTTGTAATATCAACACCTCTTGAAGAGCATAGTCAGAACTACACCTTTGGGTCTGGGTCTGAACCCCGCCCTGTGCAACTCGGTCCTGGACATCTTGACAGGTCGTCCCCAAGTGGTGAAGGTAGGCAACAACACCTCCACTTCGCTGATCCTCAACACAAGGGCCACACAAGGGTGCATGCTCAGCCTCCTTCTACTCTCCCTGTTTACCAATTCCTGCGTGGCCCGTATGCCTCGAACTCAATCATCAAGTTTGAATACGACACAACAGTAGTAGGCCTGATTACCAACAACGACGAGACAGCCTGCAGGGAGGAGGTGAGGGCCCTGGCAGAGTGGTGCCAGGAAAATAAACTCTCGCTCAACGTCAACAAAACGAAGGAGCTGATGGTGGACTTCAGGAGACAGCAGAGAGAACATCCCCCCCATCCACATCGACGGGGCCGCAGTGGAGAAGGTGAAAAGCTCCAAGTTCCTTGGCGTACACATCACTGACAATCTGAAATAGTCCACCCAACCAGAAGAAAATAAATAAAAAGCAACCTCGGGAGGTTGAAGAAATTCAGCTTGGCCCCTAAGACCCTCACAAACGCTTACACATGCCCGATTGAGAGCATCATGTTGGGCTGTACAGCAACTGCACCGTCCACAACCGCAACACCTTCCAGAAGGTGGTGCGGTCAGCCCAACGCATCACCGCCCATGAAGATCATCAAGGATGTCAGCCACCCGAGCCACTGTTCACCCGCTATCATCCAGAAGGTGAGGTCAGTACAGGTGCATCAAAGCTGTGACCGAGAGACTGGAAAACAGCTTCTGTCTCAAGGCCATCAGACTGCTAAATAGCCATCACTAGCCAGCCTCTAAATATTTTGTCTTGCCCATTCACACTCTGAATGGCACACATACACAATCCATGTCTCAATTGTCTCAAGGCTTAAAAATTATTATTTAATTAACCTTTCTCCTCCCCTCCCCACAAGTGTCAGGAGACATGTCTGAAGTCGGTACCGTCGATTTGCCAACTTTTGTTTAGTAGCGTCCGAATCGTTAGGGCTGCAAACTAATGACATTCTCATGAACACGATGGTGTTGTCCGTTTCTCTCAACGACCCACACAAGTGTCATGGGACTGTCTGAAGGTAAACAATACCAGTTTAAAATATTTGTTTTGTGCCTACCTAAAAAAATGGGTTAAATGCATGTAATATATAGGTACAGTACCAGTCAAAAGTTTGGGCACACCTACTCAATCAAGAGTTTTTCTTTATTTTTACTATTTTCTACATTGTACAATAATAGCGAAGACCTGAAAACTATAAATAACACATATGTCAAGTAGTAATCAAAAAAGTGTCAAATAAATCCAAATATATTTTCGATTTTCGATTTTTCAAAGTAGCCACTCTTTGTCTTGATGACAGCTTTGCATACTCTTGGAATTCTCTCAACCAGCTTCATCAGGAATGCTTTTCCAACAGTCTCCTTGAAGGAGTTCCCACATACGCTGAGCACTTGTTGGCTGCTTTTCCTTCACTCTGTGGTCGAAACAATCTCAATTGGGTGAGGTCGGGTGATTGTGAAGGCCATGTCTTCTGATGCAGCACTAGATCACTCTCCTTGGTCAAATATCCCTTACACAGCCTGAAGATGTGTTTTGGGTCATTGCTGTGGTAGCCATGCTGATTAAGTGTGCCTTGAATTCTAATTCATTAAAGACATTGTCACCAGCAGAGCACATCCACACCATCACACCTCCTCCTCCATGCTTCACGGTGGAACCATGAATGCAGAGATCATCCATTGACCTACTCTGTGTCACACAGTTGGAACAAAAAATCTAAAATTTGAACTCATCAGACCAAAGGACAGATTTCCTCCAGTCTAATGTCCATTGCTCGTGTTTCTTGGCCCAAGCAAGTGTTTTCTTCTTATTGGTGTCCTTTAGTAGTGGTTTCTTTGCAGCAATTCTACCATGAAGGCCTGATTCACTAACGTCAATTCGACGTGAAATTTTCCAAAAAAATGTAGGTTAGAAATTGATTAGATAAAATGTTTTTTTGTTGAAATGATGATGGAAACAAAGTTGATTCAACCAGTTTAAGCTGTTAATAAAAATGGGTATTAGCATTTTGATAGCATTCTGTAGCCAGGGCGGTCTCTACCTCTTCTTTCCATGCATTTTGATAGCATGCAGAAGTGAGGGCAGTCTTCACGTCTTCTTTCCATGCTTTGAAGGATATCTTAACCAATGAGGTGATGATTCTGCATTCAAATCAAATTAAATGTAATTTGTCACATGCTTCGTAAACAACAGGTGTTTATTAACAGTGAAATGCTTACGGGCCTTCGTTCCCAACAATGCAGAAATAGAGGAAAAACTAGAGAAATTAGAGAAAAGTAAAACAGGAAACGGTGGCGGAAACATTATGTAAAACTACTTTTAAGATCAGCGCAAAAACCCCCCCACAAAATAGCAGAATTGGTCAGGAGCACGTAACACAGCAGCTATCTATTGCGGCGCCATTCTATTGCGGCGCACAGAACGAACATAGCTTTTACATTAAATCTCAGAGAAACGTCTCAATTTCCTCGATTGGAAAACGCAAGACGCCTCATGAAACGGACTGTTTTTGAGTGCTCCGTTCGAAATAACGTTTTACTTGTCTGAAATAAAGACATGTAAATTATCCTATATAATTACTATAGTGGGTTACAATTGGGATCTGGTGTACTATAACTAGAGCACGCTGTACGCTGTAATACGCACCCACTCACAAAGCCCCTTTTGTTCAAATGGCCCTGGGTGTGGTGGGTCCGCGCACCCTCATGCTTCCTCCTCCTCTGTCTATTAAGCACTCCGATTCCTATTTCAAATTGGCCCTTGTTATTAATCCCAATCACCCGGAACCCGAAGCAACCACAGCTCACCATGAAACACATGCGACGACCCCTCCCCCCCTCCCCCCGTCCCTGCACACTGATTCTAATAAATTAATTACATCCCAGGTGATTTCACTTTAATATGGAGGAATAAGGGAGAAAGGGAGGGAACTACACCCCACAGGCAATACCAAATAGACTATAGTTAGTTTCTCCAGGGAGAGCAGAGCTTTGTTGCTTTCTAACTGCGTCTATGCTGTCCAAGATAAAACGTATTCATTTTCCATCTTTTCTTTTTTTTTTCTTTCACACAAACATTTTCTCTCTGCTTTTGCTTGACAGTCTGCTACCCACACATTCTGGTAAAAAAATTCTATCTGGATTGATCCCACAACATCCTGGTAAAAACTCTATCTGAAATGAGACCACAATAAATGTATATCTTATCGTAAGGATTTAAGATGTTGTTATTTAACTGTAGAAGCGTCCTCATACAAACAATATTATTGTCTACTTCATAAATCAGCAATCTTAAAGAAATCTCGATAGAATAATTGTTTTTTTTCTTCAGCATTGCTGTGGTACTGAATACAACATCTTGACAAATTTGATGGTATATCTCATTCATTTGAAGTTGATAGTTTATGGATATTTCATGTCCATCCAGGGTTAAACACTCAATATCTGAAACACTGCTTTCTGATGGGGCGGGGCATCTGCCCCTGCTATTTAATTGCTTATTTTTAATAAATGTTTGGCACAATTTCCTTATGAATCATTTTTAAATAATGGTAATTACCAACAACTTTTCTCAGAACGCATCTTCCTCACTAAAAGTTGGAATTTGTAGTTTGAGTGTACTTTTATTTAACTTTCAGAGACGTTTAAATGCAAATGCTTTGGGAATAAACATAGTGTTCAGCTGTCTAGTGCAGCAAGCTCAAGCTGATCAATGCTCCAAGCAAAAGTCTTTAATATGGATTCTATACAAAGAGTTCACTTAAATTATGGTCAAATATACATTTCTTCAGGAGGTGACCTTGGTAAGACAAGCAAAAATATGTCAAGCTTACTTAACGATTAATTCAACATGGGAAGCCTATGTTATCGATTCCCAACGTGATATTCTATTGAATAAGCTATTCAAAATATGACATAGTTTATTTGATCACACTGTTTCGCCTCTCTTTGAAAGTGTAGGTTTCTGTAATTTTCTTGTTTGCTCTTTCAATAAATATAGAAGGTATGAAAGCCACTGCAGGCTGTCTTTTTTTTCCAACAACAACCTTTGAAACAGGTTTGATGGAAGAACTGCTTCCCAGTGGTGTACAAAATATTATTTTAAACAACTTTGTCCATTGGATTAAATCTGAATGTCTGTAAAAAAAAAAGTTTTCTGGCATGTGTATGTTGTCTCCCTCTCTAATATGACAGTTGTTGAAGATTGTGCCTCTCAGTGGATGCTGCGTACTTCATGTATAGTGTCCATTTGACTTGACACATGAACGTTTGATCTTTTTCCACTTCCTATTCAAATATCCTTCAGTAATGTACACACATGGTTAGCCTACATTGATATACACATATGCTTAACTTACATTAATATACACACATGGTTAGCCTACATGTTCCAGTCCCTTTTCCTGGACGGTAAATAAGTCGTCACAGGTCTTTAATTCCTTTTTTGATGTCAGGTTTGAGGCCTTAGTGGCTTGGCCTGGCTGTGCAGATGTGTCTAATGATGTTGGAGACTCCGTGTCCATCTTAGAAGGGAGTTGGCAGAGGGGTGGCTCTCCAAGCAGCACCTCTAAATATGCAATCTTGAGCATCATTGATGCAAATCAAACCTCAAACTGTGTCCTTTTGGTTTCAGAAGTCAGATAAACCTCAAGCCGTGTCCTCTTGGTTTCAGGAGTCAGATAAACCTCAAGCCGTGTTCTCTTGGTTTTCAGGAGTCAGATAAAACTCATGCAGTGTTCTCTTGCTTTCAGGAGTTAGATAAACCTCAAGCCGTGTTCTCTTGGTTTTCAGGAGTCAGATAAAACTCATGCAGTGTTCTCTTGCTTTCAGGAGTCAGATAAACCTCAAGCTGTGTACTCTTGGTTTTCAGGAGTCAGATAAAACTCATGCAGTGTTCTCTTGCTTTCAGGAGTCAGATAAACCTCAAGCTGTGTACTCTTGGTTTCAGAAGTCAGATAAACCTGAATGAAAAGCGACTGAAGTCTTACTTCAGTATGAGTCCAATGTTAAAGTCATCGAAATCATGACTGATAGTATGATACATTGAAATGGATGTACACCCTTTCAGATATAGCACAATGTAGAAACAAGGTTCCATACATATACAATGAGTCAAAAAGTGTGGGAGGATGTGACATCATAGTTCTGGAACCTAGAGGAGATGATATCAGAAGTTTTTGGACAGACACCATAACACTTCTGACTGTAAGCTTGATACCATTTGGGCAACAGAGTGAAATCAGGTGGAGTTGAAAGGGCAATGAAGACATAAAGGTCCGTGACTGATTGGTTGGTGTAAGATCACTTTCACCATCTGAATTGGAGCTGAAAGGTAACACTCACGCACCCACAAATAAACAGCCTGCAGATAACTTGTGCGGCAGCAATGTGGGAGGGCCGGGGGGTGGAGCGGGCACAGAAGCCAAACCTGAGGAACTCCAGCTCCTCTTTACGTTGGAATCTAAACCCTGGAGACACATGAGAGAAAAACACCAAACGACTTGAGACACTGATCTTGAGACAAGTAGAGGTCTGCTAAAAAGGAAGATATTTTAGAAGGTTACTAGGCGGTTTCCTGTCTCCTTTACACACACACACACATAGCAACAGCCACAGCATTTTAGCCAATGTGGAACACACGGTTTGAAATTTACAGTGGGGCTTGTCACATATTTTTCACTTATATTTTATGGAGAGAGCCCCTAGCATGGGTAAGCCTCTCTCCAACTCCAATCCAAGACACTAGCATGGGTAACCCTCTCTCCAACACTACTCCCAGACACTAGCATGGGTAAGCCGCTCTCCAACTCCAATCCAAGACACTAGCATGGGTAACCCTCTCTCCAACACTACTCCAAGACACTAGCATGGGTAACCCTCTCTCCAACACTACTCCAAGACACTAGCATGGGTAAGCCTCTCTCCAACACTACTCCAAGACACTAGCATGGGTAACCCTCTCTCCAACACTACTCGAAGACACTAGCATGGGTAACCCTCTCTCCAACACTACTCCAAGACACTAGCATGGGTAAGCCTCTCTCCAACACTACTCCAAAACACTAGCATGGGTAACCCTCTCTCCAACACTACTCCAAGACACTAGCATGGGTAAGCCTCTCTCCAACACTACTCCAAGACACTAGCATGGGTAAGCCTCTCTCCAACACTACTCCAAGACACTAGCATGGATTAACCTCTCTCCAACTCCAATCCAAGACACTAGCATGGGTAAGCCTCTCTCCAACACTACTCCAAGACACTAGCATGGGTAACCCTCTCTCCAACTCCAATCCAAGACACTAGCATGGGTAAGCCTCTCTCCAACACTACTCCAAGACACTAGCATGGGTAACCCTCTCTCCAACACTACTCCAAGACACTAGCATGGGTAAGCCTCTCTCCAACACTACTCCAAGACACTAGCATGGGTAACCCTCTCTCCAACACTACTCCAAGACACTAGCATGGGTAACCCTCTCTCCAACACTACTCCAAGACACTAGCATGGGTAAGCCTCTCTCCAACACTACTCCAAAACACTAGCATGGGTAACCCTCTCTCCAACACTACTCCAAGACACTAGCATGGGTAAGCCTCTCTCCAACACTACTCCAAGACACTAGCATGGGTAAGCCTCTCTCCAACACTACTCCAAGACACTAGCATGGATTAACCTCTCTCCAACTCCAATCCAAGACACTAGCATGGGTAAGCCTCTCTCCAACACTACTCCAAGACACTAGCATGGGTAACCCTCTCTCCAACTCCAATCCAAGACACTAGCATGGGTAAGCCTCTCTCCAACACTACTCCAAGACACTAGCATGGGTAACCCTCTCTCCAACACTACTCCAAGACACTAGCATGGGTAAGCCTCTCTCCAACACTACTCCAAAACACTTGCATGGGTAACCCTCTCTCCAACACCACTCCAAGACACTAGCATTGGTAAGCCTCTCTCCAACACTACTCCAAGACACTAGCATGGGTAAGCCTCTCTCCAACACTACTCCAAGACACTAGCATGGATTAACCTCTCTCCAACTCCAATCCAAGACACAGAGCGTGGGTAAACCTATCTCCTACCCTATCGATGACACTCGTGCTCCATCCTGGACTCCCGGAGTGGGGAGTATCTTGGAGTGAGGAGTATCTTGGAGTGAGGAGTATCTTGGAGTGAGAAGTATCTTGGAGTGAGGAGTATCTTGGAGTGAGGAGTATCTTGGAGTGAGGAGTATCTTGGAGTGAGGAGTATCTTTGAGCGAGGCGTATCTTGGAGCGAGGAGTATCTAGAAATTTTGAGTATCTTGAAAGTGAGGAATGTCTTGGAGTGAGGAGTATCTTGGAGTGAGGAATATCTTGGAGTGAGGAGTATCTTGGAGTGAGGAGTATCTTGGAGTGAGGAGTATCTTGGAGCGAGGAGTATCTTGGAGTGAGGAGTATCTTGGAGTGAGGAGTGTCTTGGAGTGAGGAGTATGTTGGAGTGAGGAATATCTTGGAGTGAGGAATATCTTGGAGTGAGGAATATCTTGTATTGAGGAGTATGTTGGAGTGAGGAGTATCCCGGGCTGGAGGACTGAGGAACAGAATGCTGCACTCCGACACATATTGATTTGCTCATTCATCACCCCTGGGCAACCTCTGACCTCTACCGTGTGGTTTTTACTGTCTGCTCTCTCGTACTGACGGCTGTTCACCCTCAGAGCCCCAGAGCCTACTTTATAGCTGGGTTACATGTGAAAACTCAGCAGGGGTTCTTCTTCTGTTCTGCTGAATGTTCTGCTGAATAAGAACACGGTTATCTGTCCCCACCATGTGACTGTCTGCTTTGCCTGTTATGCTTTCCAGTGGACTGGATTGAAGTGATAAAACAGGGCTATGCACTGACTTCATTTGCTGTGCAGGGTGTCATGTAAAAATCTTCCCAGTGTGAAATAGTTCCCAAATCGTTCTGATTGTATTTTGACGTCATGAGGTAAAACTTTTCACAGCGTGAAAACGTTTCCAGACAATAATTGAACGCGTGTATCTGTGTGGATGGCTGAGCTCCTGCATATGTTTTTCTTCCACCCCTTCTCCCTTGATTTAGCTAGCCAACTAGCATAATTCGCTGTAAACTGGTCGAGATGGATTGTTCTCAGTGGTGTGCAGTTTAAACTTGTTTGTGTAGCTTGATAACTAACTAACAAATATATGCATTGTCAATCGAAAAAACGTAACGCCCAAGTCTTTGCAATCGCAGAATATCTCTCCTCACATTAACCCTCGACACACGAGTTCTGGGATTTACATGCTGAACTCACGCCTCAACAAGCTTATGATTGGTCAGAGTCAATACTCCTGGCCACCATTGATTGGCAGATGTGTGAAGCAAATGCGCGTGCCCACAGAACAGTTTTTCGAGGTTGAGGGAGGGTGTGAGAGAAACACCCACATGAGCTCAGCCATCCACATAAAGAGTTGAGCTCAGCCATCCACATATAGAGATGAGTTCAGCCATCCACATATAAAGATGAGCTCAGCCATCCACATAAAGAGATGAGCTCAGCCATCCACATAAAGATATGAGTTCAGCCATCCACATAAAGAGATGAGCTCAGCCATCCACATAAAGAGATGAGCTCAGCCATCCACATAAAGATATGAGTTCAGCCATCCACATATAGAGATGAGCTCAGCCATCCACATATAAAGATGAGCTCAGCCATCCACATAAAGAGATTAGTTCAGCCATCCACATATAAAGATGAGCTCAGCCATCCACATATAGAGATGAGCTCAGCCATCCACATAAAGAGATGTGCTCAGCCATTCACATATAGAGATGAGCTTCCACTTTAACTAGGCAAGTCAGTTAAGAACAACTTCTTATTTACAATGACAGCCTACGAGGGAACAGTAGGTTAACTGCCTTGTTCAGCTTGTCAGCTCAGGGATTCAATCCAGCAACCTTTTGGTTACTGGCCCAACTCTCTAACCACTAGGCTACCTGCTGCCCCGAGCTCAGCCATCCGCATAAAGAGATGCGCTGCAAATGATTGAACTGGGAACATTTTCATGCTGGGAGAAAAATTTTACAACATGATGTCACAATCAAAACACAATCAGAACAATCAGAACGATTGGGAACTATTTAACACAAGGAAGATTTTTTACATGACACACAGGAGCTATCAATCATAGAGAGGTCTAAACATCTGCCAGGGAGAGGGAAAGATTGCAGTGAATCCAGGCAATCTGCTCCGAGGGGCTAAAGTGTAACCATCTGCCTTTGAATATTTAAAGTACTTATCCGTTCAGCAGAACAACTGCAGACGATGAATCTCTCTTTGTCTCCCTCTCTCAAACACATGCGCACAGACGCACGTACACCCATACATTAAAAGCCTATCTTCCTTTTTGTTTTATGTATGGGATTCAAGGAATTTCAGACTACAGGCCAGGGGGGCAGAAACATATAAATGATGTAACCATTCATGAGAAGACCTTATAATACACAGGTTTGTAGAGCCGTATTCATTATCCGAGTTTCCATTTCCTGGAATGAAGCTTCATTACAAAAGATAAGTGAAACAAATAAAATCTGTTTAAAATGTATTTATTTCACTTTAGTTAAAAACATTTACGTTTCTGTCCGCAAGGCCTCGTTCGGAATGCAGTCAAATGACATGAATATTCACCAACACAAGTATGAGCACTACAATAACACAGGTACGAGAACTACAATAACACAAGTATGAGGACTACAATAACACAAGTATGAGCACTACAATAACACAGGTACGAGAACTGCAATAACACAACTATGAAGACTACAATAACACAAGTATGAGAACTACAATAACACAAGTATGAGGACGACAATAACACAAGTATGAGGACCACAATAACACAAGTATGAGGACCACAATAACACAAGTATGAGAACTACAATAACACAAGTATGAGAACTACAATAACCCAAGTATGAGAACTACAATAACACAAGTATGAGAAGTACAATAACACAGGTACGAGAACTACAATAACACAAGTATGAGGACTACAATAACACAAGAATGAGAACTACAATAACACAAGTATGAGACCTACAATAACACAAGTATGAGGACGACAATAACACAAGTATGAGGACCACAATAACACAAGTATGAGAACTACAATAACACAAGTAGGAGAACTACAATAACACAAGTATGAGGACCACAATAACACAAGTATGAGAACTACAATAACACAAGAATGAGCACTACAATAACACAGGTACGAGAACTACAATAACCCAAGTATGAGAACTACAATAACCCAAGTATGAGAAGTACAATAACACAGGTACGAGAACTACAATAACCCAAGTATGAGACCTACAATAACACAAGTATGAGGACCACAAAAACACAAGTATGAGCACTACAATAACACAAGTATGAGCACTACAATAACACAAGTATGAGACCTACAATAACACAAGTATGAGGACAACAATAACACAAGTATGAGGACCACAATAACACAAGTATGAGCACTACAATAACACAAGTATGAGGACCACAATAACACAAGTATGAGAACTACAATAACACAAGTAGGAGAACTACAATAACACAAGTATGAGACCTACAATAACCCAAGTATGAGAACTACAATAACACAAGTATGAGAACTACAATAACACAAGTATGAGAACTACAATAACACAAGTATTAGCAGCACAATAACAGTGAAAATTGATTTTCTTTTCCTAAATTTAATATAAGTTAAAGCTGAAATCCTAAATGGTGAAACTGACAGTTTCTTTTGCAATAACACAACAACAAAATATCAAAACAGCATCACAGAGATCATAATATGAAGCAATACACTCTTTGAAAAATGCTTCCAAAAGGGCTCTTTCCAGAAGGATAGGGCTCAACCAAGAACCATTTTCATCTGAAAAACCGTTTTTGAAAGAAAGGGTTCTTTGATGTTTCTTGATTCGTTGGAAGGCAGAATAAGCTTTTATTCTTCTGAATCTGAATAAGCTTTTTTTATTGTAATTTGTGTATTTCTTTTAAATAGTGTTTACCTCAGTGTTTTCAACTGTACCTACATGGGAATATTTGTGCATGTATTTGGTATTTCCATAACCATTTTGCATCTACAGTACTGACATAGATTAGATTATATATTTCCCATGATTTCTGGCTTTCAAATGCAATTTTCTTCTGTGATTTTTTTGAGCAGAGAGTAGGGAAATAGAAGGGGGTATGAGTGAACCAGCAGTGTATTGTGTGGACATTTTTCAGTGTAACATTTTGTAGAGTTCATTCAGAAATAAAATGTACTTAACAATGTGGTATAAAATTATCCCAATGTTGGTGTTTATAAGAGTTGAGTGTGATTGTGTCATTTTTCACTCTGTATAGACTAAAACACTCAAAACCACACCCCTATTATTATCATATTTCCCAGCATGCTTTATTGCAGGCTAATTTTCAGATGATTTGTTTCAATATCTGTGTTTTTTGCATGTACACTGATTGGTTGATTAATCCTACGCTACAAAAAGATAAATAACATACATTTGTCTCAACTAATCCAATCTGTTAGTATGGTTGTTCCAGTTAAGATGATTTAGGTACTCTCGTCATCCAATCTTCCCTAAACTGGCAGTCATTCTGAATGCAGGTTGTGGGTGATTAATTGTTCCAATCGTTGGATATCCTCACTCTGGCTGTATTCCAATGGGAATTACACATCACTTTCTAAGCAAGCTTGATGTGACTTGCAGGCCTGATGTGGCCTTTAAATCCAGGAGTTTCCCGAACACACTGTGTTCGGTTTTAACTAGGCCCTCAAAGAAATTCCTTCTGATATTTGTGTAATGTATTGTCATGAAGAGTTTAATTAATTAAAGGCTAAGAAGGTTGGTGGAACCATTCGTAGAGGGTTCTAGGAAGAACCTTTAGATCGGAGGCATTCAACTCTTAACCTAAGAGGTCCGGAGCCTGCTCGTTTCTGTTCTACCTGATAAGTAATTGCACCAACCTAATGTTCCAGGTCTAAATCCGTCCCTGAATAGATACATGTAGTGGAACTGGTTTCGAGGACCAATGTTGAGTTTGAGGGCCTTAGATTATAACAGGGTTCTAGGTAGAACCATCTACAGGGGGTTCTATGAAGAACTCTACATAAACTCAGCAAAAAAAATAAATGTCCTCTCCACTGTCAACTGCGTTTATTTCCAGCAAACTTAACATGTGTAAATATTTGTATGAACATAACAAGATTCAACAACTGAGACATAAACTAAACAAGTTCCACAGACATGTGACTAACAGAAATTGAGTAATGTGTCCCTGAACAAAGGGGGGTCAAAATCAACAGAAACAGTCAGTATCTGGTGTGGCCACCAGCTGCATTAAGTACAGCAGTGCATGTCCTCACGGACTGCACCAGATTTGCCAGTTCTTGCTGTGAGATGTTACCCCACTCTTCCACCAAAGCACCCTCCACGGACATTTCTGAGGGGAATGGCCCTAGTCCTCACCCTCCAATCCAACAGGTCCCAGACGTGCTCAATGGGATTGAGATCCGGGTTCTTTGTTGGCCATGGCAGAACACTGACATTCCTGTCTTGCAGGAAATTATGCTTGTTCTGTGCAGTATGGCTGGTGGCATTTTCATGCTGGAGGGTCATGTCAGGATGAGCCTGCAGGAAGGGTACCACATGAGGGAGGAGGATGTCTTCCCTGTAACGCACAGTGTTGAGATTGCCTGCAATGACAACAAGTTCTGTCCAATGATGATGTGACACACCGCCCCAGACCATGATGGACCCTCCACCTCCAAATCGATCCCGTTCCAAAGTACAGGCCTCGGTGTAACGCTTATTCCTTCGACGATAAACGCAAATCCAACCATCCCCCCTGGTGAGACAAAACCGCGACTCGTCAGTGAAGAGCACGTTTTGCCAGTCCTGTCTGGTCCAGCAACGGTGGGTTTGTGCCCATAGGCGATGTTGTTGCCGGTGATATTTGGTGAGGACCTGCCTTACAACAGGCCTACAAGCCCTCAGTCCAGCCTCTCTCAGCCTATTGCGGACAGTCTGAGCACTGATGGAGGGAATCTGCGTTCCTGGTGTAACTCGGGCAGTTGTTGTTGCCATTCTGTATCTGTCCCGCAGGTGTGATGTTCAGATGTACCGATCCTGTGCAGGTGTTACATGTGGTCTGCCACTGCGAGGGTCATCAGCTGTCCGTCCTGTCTCTCTGTAGCACTGTCTTAGGCATCTCACAGTATGGGCATTGCAATTTATTGCCCTGGCCACATCTGCAGTCCTCATGCCTCCTTGCAGCATGCCTAAGGCACTTTCACGCAGATGAGCAGGGACCCTAGGCATTTTCCTTTTGGTGTTTTTCAGAGTAGGTAGAAAGGCCTCTTTAGTGTCCTAAGTTTTCATAACTGTGAGCTTAATTGCCTACCGTGTAAGCTGTTAGTGTCTTAACAATCGTTCCGCAGGTGCATGTTCTTTAATTGTTTATGGTTCATTAAACAAGCATGGGAAACAGTGTTTAAACCCTTTACAATGAAGATCTGTGAAGTAATTTGGATTTTTACGAATTATCTTCGAAAGACAGGATCCTGAAAAAGGGACGTTTCTTTTTTTGCTGAGTTTAGATGGTTGTAGGTAGAACCCTCTGAGAAAGGTTCTACCTAGCACTAAATGGTTCCCCTATAGGGACAAACCAAATAACTCTACGTGGTTCTACTTAGCAGCTTTCTTTCTAAGAGTGTGTGTGTACCAAGCTCATTATATTTGCATACTGTAGATGCTGTATTGTTTTTATAAAGCTGGGCAAAAACCAAACAGGATTCTAACTCGTCTCCTTCACGGTTACTGTGAATAAACATGAGGTTTGGCCTCTATCTGTGACAACGAGGGGCTTCTTTTTGGACGTATATTGATGACATCAGTTTGACTCGGGCTCCGAAGGGTTAAGTCTGTTGTCAACACGCGTGGGCAGACAGAGACAAACGACGCCAAAAGAAGCCATGTATTGTCTCAGATGCAGACCTTGTGACGGGGGGGAGGGTTACACATTCCCTACACTTTATAGGTCCAGAGGGTTGAGAGACATATCCCTCCGCCTGTGGGGAAATCATTTTATAGTAATGAATGTATCAAGTATATCAAAGTCCTAACTGTAGCTCCTGCTGTCCAGAGGATGAAATAAAATACTCATTTGTGGGTATAAAAGTATTCCCCTTGTAGAGTTTTCACTTTTAAACTTGATTTGAGATGAAATGGAAGAGTTTGAATGCAATTACCACAAAATCAACTAGCACATTGTCATGCTTTACACACGGTTGGGAATACCTTGAACTTGTCCTTGATAAGAACTTCCCACCCAACTGCATTTTAATTATTCTATTTTGGGTTCTTTTGATCACATTGAGGCTTTCCCATTGGCTATAGAGTGCAGACGCATTGGTCATGTGTAAGTTGTCAGTGTTGGGTTTGTTTGCCATAATATAAAAGGATCGAAATTAAACTAAGTGGTGCTTGTTTTGATTTGGGACCTTCTAACAATGTACGGTTGTTCTGCCATTTATTTTCACTTGTTCACTTCCTTTCGTGGTATTTGAAAGGCAATGACTGGTATACAGAATCTCCCTCGAACCCATGGGGTAGTGAATGAGTGCACCCTTCAGGAGGAAGGAGAGTTTATTGGGACTTCATTCAAATCCTTTTGGATTCAGAACAATCAATGAATATAGAATCTATTTTAGAGTGTAGAAAACACTCTGAATTACAGTTTTAACATTCAGCACTATATTCCTGTGGGTCCCGTGTGGCTCACTTGGTACAGCATGGTGTTTGCAACGCCAGGGTTGTGGGTTCGATTCCCACGGGGGACCAGTACGGGGAAAAAAATGTATGATATGTATGCATTCACTACTGTAAGTTGCTCTGGATAAGAGTGTCTGCTAAATGACTAAAATGTAAATATTCCCTATTAGGGCTGTGACAATAATAGTATATTATGATCATTTTTCCATGGCATAACTAAAAACACGAAGCAGACAAAACTCTTTGGTCCTTTTAAAAGCTTCTGTATGTAACGTATGGTGTTGCTATAGCCTGGAAAATATGTATGTGTAACTCTGGCTGACAACCTCATGATATATGTTTCCAACATTAGGGCTGTTTTCATAAAGAAGGTTAAATCTGTTTCAATGTTTTGTTTCCTTGCCACGATACTAACGAGTATTGCAATACTGGTATGGTCCCCTGTCCTATCCCCTTATGTAGCCTTTATAAAGTGAAGCTATGTCTCTTTCGCCCCAGCCTGTCTGGAATGGGCTGCGCCGAAGACGTGGATGTCGATTAAGGCAGCCCCCCCCCCGCACATCTCTGATTCAGAGGGGTTGGGTTAAATGCTTAAGACACAGTTCAGTTGAATAAATTCAGTTGTAAAACTGACTAGGTAACTCCCTGAAACCCTAGGTAGTGTAATAAAGTGTTAATAAACATGTTAGATGTTATTACATGATGTAAAGTAGTGCTCAGCGCCAAAAACTGGGAGATTACTGTTCCCATAAAGGGAATGTGAATGGATGGGGTAATTAATTAAGCCAAGACATGAAAAACAAACGGTCTTCAAAGGGAGCCTGTCTCCCAAGGACCTCCACTTGTGAATAGTTTTGGAACAATTACCAGTACCCCCCTCCGATGGGCCAAATGTAATGATTTTTCACTGAAAAGGATGTTTAAAGCCCAGCTGACGTGGTGTACATTTTATAACTTAATTTGAAATTAAAACAGTTCCCTCAAATAGAGTTGTGGAAAGGCAGACCATGTGGCTTTTATACTTCTTGGGGAAAAATGGCTTCCCTTTTGATGCCAAGAGAGAGCTTCAAAAGGAAAATAACAGGCAGGTTAAAAGGAAAAAGCAAAGTATTTTCAATCAAAAGCTTTTGAATAAATACAGTGGATATTTCCTTAATTGTGGAGGGTTTAGGAAGTTTGAAGTGGCACTACAGTTTATAGGATATCTCAGTAAACTTCATAGAACAATTTTCATTCGATTTCGGTTACGCTTAGATACACCGTCTCTTTCTCCATCTGTGTTTGTCTGATAGAGTAAGTCATATGTTTTGCAGAAATTAAGTAAATGCAGCAGGTGAAGATGTCGTTATTGACTTTGGCTTTAAACATAATTTTTCATAATGTGACTTTTTCCAAATTCCACAATCTTCATAGCTAGACTAAACCAAAACAGCGCTGTCTTCCACCGGATTTACCAAAAAAAAGAGTGTAAAATGACAAAATTAACTCAGAGATTTACTGGGTCGAATATATATATATAAATAAAATAAAAAGTTGAACAAATGTTGCTGGTTGGGAAAATTCCTTACAACTGTGAACATTTGGCTCGTAAAACATAGACGGTACATACATGATAAGGGTTGTGTTCATTAGGCACCAAACAAACCCCCCCCCAAAAAAACTGTCAATCAGGGAGTGGTCCAATAACAAAGGAACATGTTTGCTTTCTATAGCAAAACAATTTGAAACGTTTTCTGTTGCGTACCCTAATGAAGGTGAAGTACCAATGACCTCACAGCTCAAAGTAGGTTAAGAAACAGGTGCCAGCTGTAATGTAAAGCTGCTCCCTGTGCCACTGGCTCCTCGGGAATGGGTCTTTAAAAAGACACTCGGTACAGGATGTTCTCCATAGCCTGGTCTGACCTGGTAAAAAGACTAAGCTTCACGGCTGTCACTTCAGGGGGCCCTCCCAGGGGACACAGCGTAATTACGAGAGCAAGGGCCCTGGGGCCACATCAAATCCACTCTGAGCACTCTGAGCCGCCCACTAATCACAAATCACACACCCGCGGCACTGGAGGTGGGTTCCCTCAGAAACTGAACCAAAAACCTTTTAACGGGAAAAAGGTCAGGTTTGAAGATAACTCGGGAGTCAGGTTTAGTGTGTGTGTGTGTGTGTGTGTGTGTGTGTGTGTGTGTGCATGTTCGTGTTTGTGTTTGTGTGTGTGTGTGTATGTTCGTGTGTGTGTGTGTGTGTGTGTGTGTGTGTGTGTGTGTGTGTGTGTGTGTGTGTGTGTGTGTGTGTGTGTGTTTGAGTGTGTGTATGTTCGTGTTTGTGTTTGTGTGTGTGTGTGTGTGTGTGTGTGTGTGTGTGTGTGTGTGTGTGTGTGTGTGTGAGTGTGTGTGTGTTTGAGTGTGTGTGTGTGTGTGTGTGTGTGTGTGTGTGTGTGTGTGTGTGTGTGTGTGTGTGTGTGTGTGTGTGTGTGTGTGTGTGTGTGTGTGTGTGTTGCTGGTGGTGTAATCTCAGCACAGTGTTGAAAGGAAACCCAGGTGTGATTTCTTGGACAGGGTATTTTGTTGATGACTATATGTTATCACAGTTAAACGTTGACCAACGAGTGATTCCTGTGGCACTATAGTAGAAAAATCCAAGTCACTTGTGTGATGGTGCTATTATGTTGACGGTGCTATTCTGTTGACGTGGTAATGTATATTATGGTTACAGATATATTAGTATTGAGTCATGACCCAACCTATTTCCAATGAATTCACAACTCGTAACATGACAAAAGCAGCAATACAGTCAGCGCATGCAATATCCATAGATATACCAAAATACAGCAAACTACTGCTGAAAGACATAAAACAACAAACATTACACAAACATTCCCAAAAGAATGGTTGTCTGACGGCTTTATAAACTATTTTCAACAGTCTCTTGTTCCACATCACTTGAGGAAACCTGGCAAAGATATTGATCAGTCAGTGTTTCCTCCCTCTCTCTCTCTCTGCCTATCTTTGTTGTTCTTCTCTCTTTGTGCCGTGTTTGGCTGGAACTCACCATGATAATTGAGCATTGGAAGCAAATAATTATCTCAACGACAGAGCATTTAATCCAAGATAGCTACAGTTACAACTTAATTTGCTGCTTTGTCATTAACAGTCAGATATTTCTGTTTAATTAATGCCGAGTAGAGAGGCACTAGGCATGTCGAGTGTTTCCGTCTGTCTGCTCAGACTCCGGCAGTGGAGGGTGTTGGAGAGAATAAGCAGAATCAATGTGACTGTTCTAAAAAAAGAGCAAACAAAATACTATTTCTAAAAAGCTGTAAACTAAAGACTATTCCCCAAAATAGTAAACCAAAGACTATTCCCCAAAATAGTAAACTAAAGACCATTCCTAAAAAACAGTAAACTAAAGACTAGTCCAAATATGCAGTAAACTCAATACTCTTTCTAAAAAGCATATCATTTATTTTGTACAGTAACCATGCCATGTGAGAGAGTCCTCTCTTTTCCTGATAATGTCCCTCTCTTTTCCTGATAATGTCCCTCTCTTTTCCTGATAATGTCCCTCTCTTTTTCTGATATTGTCCCTCTCTTTTCCTGATATCGTCCTTCTCGTTTCAGGAAACTAGGTGTCACGTGTCACTACTTCACAGGAGAGGCATTTGAAGGTAAATATTAATGATTTATCAAATTGCGTTTTTTTTGTGGCAGAAATCCCAGTTAGCTATAGGCCCAATACATGATCACCTTTGCTTGAATTTACCTGCCAATGCATTGTTGTTCGGGCTATTTAAAAAAATTATATTTTAAAATTAGTTGTAGGCTGTATGATCAAACCATTAGTATATCCGTTGTTGTATTGCTTGTGAGGCACAGCTGAATGAGCATACATTTAAATAATTTGCTTTTTACGTTATTAGGCTGATGGTGCCTGCTTCCGATGGTCAGTCTCAGCGGAGGGAGAGAGCTGCAGACTGAGGGTCCGTCTCAGCGGAGGGAGAGAGCAGCAGACTGAGAGTCCGTCTCAGCGGAGGGAGAGAGCAGCAGACTGAGAGTCCGTCTCAGCGGAGGGAGAGAGCTGCAGACTGAGGGTCCGTCTCAGCGGAGGGAGAGAGCAGCAGACTGAGAGTCCGTCTCAGCGGAGGGAGAGAGCAGCAGACTGAGAGTCCGTCTCAGCGGAGGGAGAGAGCAGCAGACTGAGGGTCCGTCTCAGCGGAGGGAGAGAGCAGCAGACTGAGGGTCCGTCTCAGCGGAGGGAGAGAGCAGCAGACTGAGAGTCCGTCTCTCAACATCCCTCAGCTCTCCATTTCCTTCATTAACAATGACTAAAACGGACCACCGTCTTGCAGATGATGGCGAAACTCGAGCCACACCTCATTACTTCTGCCTCATGCACAAATCAATGTTGTTACTCCTATGAACAGAGAAAGTGAAATATTCCTCGATATTAAGAAAAAGAACCCAAACCGCTAATAATAATAACAACACAGATACACTTTCCTCCTCGTTCATTACTGCTGCAGTGCTTGTTGAAGCGCTGAGTGGAAATAGGGAGAACGCGCATTTTATGGGTTATAAGTGTTGATTACAAAGTGTTGACAGTGCCGAGTGAGAAATGAGTCATAAAAACAGCAGCTCTTTGCTGTATCCGTTGACAGTTTCTCTCTAGTCGTGGTTTAGAAATCTCACAGTTTCAGCTTTGCTGTAGTTTTCTTTTATGCATGCAACGTTACAGCAGACAAGGTAATCTGAGACATTCGATTGACCAGCGGTAGGCCTATACTGCACTTGATTTGCACTCCGGGCCTGCCAGGATGGCAGAGTTTGTACCTTCAGACAAATGAAATGGTTCAAAATGGCAACAGTTGTCCTACCAGGGAAGATGAATTGGGTGCACCTACTGCCAACAGCCAGAGACGAATAAAAAAAATAATAATAGGAACTGAAGGCTTTATGGTCGTTATGTTTTGTACAGAAATGTTTGGCGATCGACTAGGAACGCCATGGAGATCAACCAGTTGATGACAGCTCTAGAAAGTTGAATAGTTCAATTCCGTGCTTCTCTCTGTGGGCTAATATTTCTGTACGCGTGCAGCTTAGAGGGAACATTGCTCACAACTGTAAACTATTTTTTTGTAACTACAGTGCATTCGTAAAGTATTCAGACCCCTTGACTTTTTTCCACATTTTGTTAAGTTACAAAATGTATTAAATTGGGTTTTTTTCCCCCTCATCAAGAGGCTTCAAAACAGCTTCTACCCCCAAGCCATAAGACTCCTGAACACCGATTCAAATGGTACCAAAGACTATTTCCATACCCCCCCCTCACATCCCTTATTTTACACTGCTGCTACTCTCTGTCGTTATCATCTATGCATAGTCATTAGGGAGCCTAATGGTTAGAGCGTTGGACTAGTAACAGGAAGGTTGCAAGATGGAATCCCTGATTTTTACAAGGTAAAAATCTGTTGTTCTGCCGCTGAACAAGGCAGTTAACCCACTGTTCCTAGGCCATCATTGAAAATAAGAATTTCTTTATAACTGACTTGCCTGGTTAAATTAAGGTCAACCTAAAAAAAAAACTCTACCTTCATGTACATATTACCTCAACTAACCAGTGCCCCCGCACACTGACTCTGTACCGGTACCCCCCTGTATATAGCCTCCACATTGTCTCTGTACCGGTACCCCCTGTATATAGCCTCCACATTGTCTCTGTACCAGTACCCCCTGTATATAGTCTTCACATTGACTCTGTACTGGTACCCCCTGTATATAGCCTCCACATTGTCTCTGTACCGGTACCCCCCTGTATATAGTCTTCACATTGACTCTGTACCGTAACACCCTGTATATAGCCTCCACATTGACTCTGTACTGGTACCCCCTGTATATAGCCTCCACATTGACTCTGTACTGGTACCCCCTGTATATAGCCTCCACATTGACTCTGTACTGTAACACCCTGTATATAGCGTCCACATTGACTCTGTACCGGTACCCTCTGTATATAGCCTCCACATTGACTCTGTACCGTAACACCCTGTATATAGCCTCCACATTGACTCTGTACCGGTACCCCCTGTATATAGCCTCCACATTGACTCTGTACCGTAACACCCTGTATATAGCGTCCACATTGACTCTGTACCGGTACCCTCTGTATATAGTCTCCAAATTGACTCTGTACTGGTACCCCCTGTATATAGCCTCCACATTGACTCTGTACCGTAACCCCCTGTATATAGCCTCCACATTGACTCTGTACCGGTACCCCCTGTATATAGCCTCCACATTGACTCTGTACCGTAACACCCTGTATATAGCCTCCACATTGACTCTGTACCGGTACCCCCTGTATATAGTCTCCACATTGACTCTGTACTGGTACCCCCTGTATATAGCCTCCACATTGACTCTGTACCGTAACCCCCTGTATATAGCCTCCTCATTGACTCTGTACCGGTACTCCCTGTATATAGCCTCCACATTGACTCAAATCAATGAATTTGTTGCTAATAGTAATACGGTGGTTTAATGTGTGGGAAAGTCGATATCGGGCTGTGGCATCGCTATCACCCTAAACTTCTAAATTACTGCGATTCCAAATTAGAAGCAGGTTTGAATGGATAGCTTTTTTCTCTTTCTCTAACCATTAGGCCGGTTCCGCCCTTGCTGTCTCTGCCTTGCCGGTTTGAGTCAAATCATTGACTCAAATCATTGACTGAAATCAGAAACTTTCTGTCCAAAAATGACGCAGAAAAATTAATCCATGCTTTTGTTACTTCTAGGCTGGACTACTGCAATGCTCTACTTTCCGGCTACCCGGATAAAGCACTAAAACTTCAGTTAGTGCTAAATACGGCTGCTAGAATCCTGACTAGAACCAAAAAATTTGATCATATTACTCCAGTGCTAGCCTCCCTACACTGGCTTCCTGTTAAGGCAAGGGCTGATTTCAAGGTTTTACTGCTAACCTACAAAGCATTACATGGGCTTGCTCCTACCTATCTTTCCGATTTGGTCCTGCCGTACATACCTACACGTACGCTACGGTCACAAGACGCAGGCCTCCTAATTGTCCCTAGAATTTCTAAGCAAACGGCTGGAGGTAGGGCTTTCTCCTATAGAGCTCCATTTTTATGGAATGGTCTGCCTACCCATGTGAGAGACGCAGACTCAGTCTCAACCTTTAAGTCTTTACTGAAGACTTATCTCTTCAGTAGGTCCTATGATTAAGTGTAGTCTGGCCCAGGGGTGTGAAGGTGAACGGAAAGGCTGGAGCAACGAACCGCCCTTGCTGTCTCTGCCTTGCCGGTTCCCCTCTTTCCACTGGGATTCTCTGCCTCTAACCCTATTACAGGGGCTGAGTCACTGACTTACTGGTGTTCTTCCATGCCGTCCATGGGAGGGGTGCGTCACTTGAGTGGGTTGAGTCACTGACGTGGTCTTCCTGTCTGGGTTGGCGCCCCCCCTTGGGTTGTGCCATGGCGGAGATTTTGTGGGCTATACTCGGCCTTGTCTTCGGACGGTAAGTTGGTGGTTGTAGACATCCCTCTAGTGGTGTGGGGGCTGTGCTTTGGCAAAGTGGGTGGGGTTATATCCTGCCTGTTTGGCCCTGTCCGGGGGTATCAACGGATGGGGCCACAGTGTCTTCTGATCCCTCCTGTCTCAGCCTCCAGTATTTATGCTGCAGTAGTTTATGTGCCGGGGGGCTAGGGTCAGTCTGTTTCATCTGGAGTATTCTCTTGTCTTATCCGGTGTCCTGTGTGAATTTAAATATGCTCTCTCTAATTCTCTCTTTCTCTCTTTCTTTCTTTCTCTCGGAGGACCTGAGCCCTAGGACCATGCCTCGGGACTTCCTGGCATGATGACTCCTTGCTGTCCCCAGTCCACCTGGCCATGCTGCTGCTCCAGTTTCAACTGTTCTGCCTGCGGCCACGGAACCCTGACCTGTTCACCGGATGTGCTTGTTGCACCCTCGACAACTACAATGATTATTATTATTTGACCATGCTGGTCATTTATGAACATTTTAACATCTTGACCATGTTCTGTTATAATATCCACCCGGCACAGCCAGAAGAGGACTGGCCACCCCTCATAGCCTGGTTCCTCTCTAGGTTTCTTCCTAGGTTTTTGGCCTTTCTAGGGAGTTTTTCCTAGGGAGTTTTTCCTAGCCACCGTGCCTCTTTCACATGCATTGTTTGCTGTTTGGGGTTTTAGGCTGGGTTTCTGTACAGCACTTTGAGATTTCAGCTGATATACGAAGGGCTATATAAATAAATTTGATTTGATTTGGTTTGATTTGATTTGATTTGACTCTGTACCGTAACACCCTGTATATAGCCTCCACATTGACTCTGTAACGGTACCCCCTGTATATAGCCTCCACATTGACTCTGTACCGGTACCCCCTGTATATAGCCTCCACCTTGACTCTGTACCGTAACACCCTGTATATAGTCTCCACATTGACTCTGTACCGGATCCCCCCTGTATATAGCCTCCACATTGACTCAGTACCGTAATACCCTGTATATAGCCTCCACATTGACTCTGTACCGTAACACCCTGTATATAGCCTCCACATTGACTCTGTACCGGTACCCCCTGCATATAGTCTCGCTATTGTTATTTTACTGCAGCTCTTTAGTTACTTGTTAATTTTATTTCTTAATCTTATCGATATTTTTTTTAAGCTGCATTGTTGGCTCGTAGGTAAGCATTTCACTGTAAGGTCTATTAGAATACATTTTGTATTCTGCGTATGTGACTAGTAACATTTGATTTGATTTGATTTGAAACTAAAAGCAATACCCCATAATGACAAAGCAATTTTTTGCAAAAAATTATTATTTATCATGACACCTTCAATGCTGCAGAAATGTTTTGGTACCCTGCCCCAGATCTGTGCCTCGATACAATCCTGTCTTGGAGCTCTACGGACAATTCCTTCTACCTCATGGCTTAGTTTCTGCTCTGACATGCACTGTCAACTGTAGGACCTTAAATAGACAGGTGTGTACCTTTCCAAAGCATGTCCCATCAATATAATTTACCACAGGTGGACTCCAATTAAGTTTGATTTTTAATACATTTTAAAAATTCTAAAAATCCCGTATTTGCTTGTCATAATGGGGTATTATGTGTAGATTGATGAGAAAACCCCCCGGATTTAATCCATTTTAGAATAAGGCTGTAACGTAACAAAACGTGGAAAAGGGAAGGGGTATGAATACTTTTCAAATGCACTGTATATGATATGGTCATTATTTGAACTGGCTAGCCAGTTTATTCAACGTTAGCTAGCTAACAAGCTATAACCTATCCAAAACATTGTTTAGAAACTTTCTTTTAGTTGCCTGGTTTGCTAGATTGGCATATACTAAATTATTTTTTAAACGGATGGTTTAATGGTGTTAAAATACACCAGTTATGCTATTTTGGACCGACTAGGCTGCTGATGTCATGTAGCCTGTCATTTTTGTGTTCATACTTTTTCATAACGACAACGACAAGTTTGATGTCGGACGACAACGGAATGTTCATGATATCACTGTGACAACTGTCTACAGACATGTCAATAGACGTAGAATTAACCAGCTTTTAGTCTTGAAATCTTTGGTTGTTAGGTACACTACAGTACTCACCCTGTTTAGCACATGGCCTCACACTTGAATCCTTAAAGAGATGGGTGGGGCTAAAGCTTAAGAGGGTGTGAACGATGCTGAATGGGTGTAGACAAATGAGAGCTCTCCAGTAGGTGTGCCAATACATTCAAGGGTCATTTCCTTAAAAGTGGGGTAACAAGTTTATCAACTTTCAAAGCAATATTACTTGACCATGGTTCCTCAAATGTATTGATGATGTACCATTTTCTAGTTCTGAGTCTACTTTTATCCAATGGAAAAATTTCACATTCTGCCACATAAGACCGAATCGAGCACGTCGGTCACATACCGTCCCTCTCTTTCACCTGTATCGTCCCTCGCTTTTCCTGATATTGCCCCTCTCTTTTCCTGCCTACCGCTGTTTCCTCTTGATATGGTTCTGTAGGTAACACGCAAATATCCTATTGCTTTCTTTCTATAACATCATTAGTTTCTCCTCTCTATTGGTCATTTTAGTAACTATCCTCCTTCTTTATATCCCCCTTTCCTCTCAAACCATCAGGGCCTTCAAGGTCTTCTCAGATCACGTCAGTGTGCCTCAGCATCTGGTTCCAATCCTCTGCAATTAACCAGGCTGCCTGGGGAATGTTGTTCTCACATTCCCCTTCATTTCTCTCCCTCCCTGCTTCTCTCTCTCTCAATCTCTCTTATTCTCTCTCAGTCTTTCTCTCACTCTCTCTGTCTCAGTGTTTCTCAAGCTCTTTGGAACATATCCATTGCTTTTCATGTCTCTCTGAATCAAAACAATGTCCAATCCCATCCATTTACAAAGTTTGTTTTCCAATGGTTTTGTTCAAGCTTCAGTCTTCAGCTCAGAATAGTACTTGTGTAGTTGTAGAGTAGATCTAAGAGCCCTGGAATACGACTTGGACATTCACATTTTGTATGTCCTGTTCATATAAAGGGTCTTGCTTTATGCTTCTAACTTTCTAGATGATACAATCTGCTCAATTGACACCACGCAGTCCATGAAAAAGTTTATCTAACCGATAATTTGTTTAACATAAATAGAAAATGCCAGAACGGCAGTCTGGGCTGCGGGTCTGCAAAAATTGTGTCTTGTTTTTCTTGGTAACCATACAATAACCAATCGGAAAAGTGTTTTTATTCCTCCCTAAAATGGCTGCTTTCCCAGGCTATAAATCCCAGCCTTCCGAGGGCTCGACATTTTGGAAAACTCTGAACGCCAATTGCCGTAAGGAGAAAGACTGGAAGAGAAGCGTAGGTTCCTTAAGTTCCTGGGTTAGGGTTAGGGTTATGTTTATGTTTATGTTTAGGGTTTAGATTGTTTTCTATTTTTTCTCTAAGCCAGAACAAAAGTCGGGGCAAAGCCGTCCCGACCTGTTGTCTAGAAGCAGTGGTTCTCAACTGGTTGTGTCTCTGGACCCAAATTGAACCAGGTTGTCTCAGCCGCGATCAAATATTGCACATTGTTTTGGTGCCAAAATGCAATCTGGAAAACAATGGAGACCACAAAATCAGCGTAATCTGATAAATAGCGCTGCTTAATAGCTCTAGATTGAAAATACTGTGATTGAAGAACATTTGTTCAAGAGGTTAAACTATTGAAATATATATATATATATATATATATATATATATATATATATATATATATATATATATATATATAGGTTCATTATCATTTAATCACACTTTCTACCTGGTTTAAGTCATTTAAGTTCAGACTGGAGTATTTTTCATTTTACTCAGACACTCGCGATGCATAACCATCAGTCGCCTTGGGGTTTAGACCGAGTACTGCTCTGAGAACAGCCAGTGACAGCTTTATAAGCTTGTGGCCAACACGTAACACAATTTACAACCAGACTACATTTGGCCCCTCATTGTCTCCCGTTGACTGTATTTCATATTTACATCACCTAAGGAAAAAAATTGACCCTGGAAAAATTGACCATGGATATAAAATATGAAATACTGTAGTTATTTTTACCAAACATTGTTTTTTGACTCAGTAGTTACTGTTTTGTACAAAGAAATCACACCCAGGAAACATATTTGTTGCTAATTGTGATATTGTAGTTGTCAGGTCACAGAACTAACAGTAACGTGGTCAGTGGAGTCAAAATGGGGGGGGGGGGGGATTCATGACAAACCAAGAACAATGGTATTATACTGTATATACCTCCAACATAAAACATTAAACGTGCTATATTTACACATACCTATTGCTCTTCACCACATCAGTCCAAAGGGGAAACATCAGTCACACACAACGCTTAACAATCCCTTTAACAAGTGAAGCTCAGCCATGTTTGTTTGGTTTGGAACTCACGAGCCACACAAAATGTTTAGGGTACAATTTTTACTTTCAAACCTAACTAAGGCTCCACACTCTTCCTCTCAATCCAAGTGCTCTTTCATATAGTATGGTCTTTGTATATTTGTCTAACACCAGTAACCGTGGGCTTAGAGCATAAATTATGCATAACCAATGTGTTTTATTAAGAATTAATTAGCAAGGCACATAAGTGGGGGTTGTTTGGAAACAGAAAGAGAGAGGAAGAGAGAGAGAGAGAGAGAAGGAAAGAGAGAGAGAGAGAAGGAAAGAGAGCGGGGCACCATGGTAACAGCTGTGACTGCTGTTCCCTCACTGCTCTGATTAATTGTTAATGGAGTCGCTCCAGGCCATGGAAATGCTCACAGCGGGCCCTTCTCCCAGCCCGGTCCGAGAAAGAAGCAGAGCTCATTGTCGAGGCATCGGCCCAGTCACAGGGAACAAGACCCCGAATGGCGGCCATTTACCAAACTCAACTCTCCCCTCATTACCCTGGCTAGAAAAACACACGAGTCTCACGTTTGGTACACATTCCCAGGCAGCCGGTACCTGTTTTATATTTTACACCTCGTTATGACACCACAGGCTAATTCATATACTGTATACAGAACTTTACACCCGAGTCCTCCCTCCGGTTTCTTTGACGTCAATGATCTTTAAATAGAGAGAGAGAGAGAGTCAGGTACATTTTTCATACGTGCCATAACGCATTATCTCTGGCGCCACGAAGTCAAATTAACTTTGGGCTTAAAAGACTATTTAAATTATCTGCCTCGTTCAGGGGATCGGGCTGATCGGGCAATTAGCCCGTTTAAAATTTTAATATTTTTAAATCAGGCATACGGATTGATAGTGTAAATCACAGGCTTTCTTTGGGAAGTTGCGTCGTTGCTGAGCGCCACATTGGCAACATAATCAACTGCTCTGACATTTTGGATTCATGCACCTGAAAGTTTATGAACAAGTGTAAACATGAATATATATCACGTTAGAGTTAGACCCTTGGCATCTTTGCTCCACAAGTTAGACACGATATTTGGTGCATGCACGTAGCAAAATATTTTAAACCATTGGTGTCCAAAATAATGAAAGACCCAAGGTGCCTAGAACACTGATAAGGACAAATAAGTTTTAGGGCGATAATGTAATTCTTCTGGAGTTTACATAAGCATGCTTGTGATATATACAGTCAAGGGAATACTATGTTCGTGATGAAGAGGCGCTTCATTCATGTCACGTCCTGACCATAGTAAGTGGTTATTTTCTATGGTAGAGTAGGTCAGGGTGTGACAGGGGGTGTTTGTCTATGTTTTGTATTTCTATGTTCAGTTTCTAGATTTGTATTTCTATGTTGGTTTTGTTTGTTATGATCTCCAATTAGAGGCAGCTGGTCGTCGTTGTCTCTAATTGGAGGTCATATTTAAGCTGATGTTTGTCCCACCTGTTTTGTTTTGTGGGTGATTATTTGTGAGTAGTGTTTGTTTCTCCTCTGCGTCACGGTTTGTTATTTTGTAGATTTCAATTATTTGATATATTGCATAGTTTTCACGGATTAAATAAATATGTGGAACGAAACACACGCTGCATTTTGGTCCGATCCTTTTCTACAGCCGTGACAATTCACCTGCATCA
This sequence comes from Salmo trutta, assembly GCF_901001165.1. NCBI lineage: Eukaryota > Metazoa > Chordata > Actinopteri > Salmoniformes > Salmonidae > Salmo > Salmo trutta. The sequence goes on from NC_042973.1 coordinate 4,559,960, forward strand.
CACGTAATATTCCTCAAACTTAATTAGTAAGAGTTGAGGTCATGTATTACTGAAGATTACAGGGTGATAAAAAACCCCCCAAAAAAACAGTCATATTGTTTCAAGTGGTTTGAGAAATTTGTTCTGACTTACTTAACATTATAATTGCAGGAAAAGGTTGTCACTGGCTGGAAAGAATTCAGGCTAAGAGTTCTGCTTTAAGTAGCCCATCAATAATAGAAGCACTTAGGGCCTAGCTGGCATTGGTCAGCCTTGACCCTTAACTCACATCGACCAGCCACTCATTGGGACTCCAGGGGCCAATTATTTCTCCACAAAACCTAAGGTAGCCTTTTGCACAAGTCCTCTGTGACAAACACATGCACACACCTACACCTACACCTACACACACACACACACACCACAAACACAGACACACACACACACACACACACACGAACATGCACACACACACACAAACAAACTCACACACATACACTCATACACACATACACATACGCTTACATACACATGCACACATACGCTTACACACGCACGCGCACACACACACGTACACACACACACAGACACACACACACACAGTCACACACAGTCACACACACACAGTCACACTCACACACACACATACACACACACACACAGTCACACACACACAGTCACACACGCACACAGTCACACAGTCATACTCGCACGCAGATGGGGGGGCTTGTTTTTTGGCTGTTGGACTTCCTGAGCTAACGGTCACAATGGGTCAAAATAGGTCCCCACGTGTCGGACATATGCAATACCAACACAGTCTCTCCTCAGGGATGTGTTTAGTCCCCACTCCACCCCCAACACAGGTTCTCCTCAGGGATGTGTTTAGTCCCCACTCCACCACCAACACAGGCTCTCCTCAGGGATGTGTTTAGTCCCCACTCCACCACCAACACAGGTTCTCCTCAGGGATGTGTTTAGTCCCCACTCCACCGCCAACACAGGTTCTCCTCAGGGATGTGTTTCGTCCCCACTACACCACCAACACAGTCTCTCCTCAGGGATGTGTTTAGTCCCCACTCCACCATCAACACAGGCTCTCCTCAGGGATGTGTTTAGTCCCCACTCCACCACCAACACAGGCTCTCCTCAGGGATGTGTTTAGTCCCCACTCCACCACCAACACAGGCTCTCCTCAGGGATGTGTTTTGTCCCCACTCCACCACCAACACAGGCTCTCCTCAGGGATGTGTTTTGTCTCCACTCCACCACAGGCTCTCCTCAGGGATGTGTTTAGTCCCCACTCCACCACCAACACAGGCTCTCCTCAGGGATGTGTTTAGTCCCCACTCCACCACCAACATAGGCTCTCCTCAGGGATGTGTTTAGTCCCCACTCCACCGCCAACACAGGCTCTCCTCAGGGATGTGTTTAGTCCCCACTCCACCACCAACACAGGCTCTCCTCAGGGATGTGTTTTGTCTCCACTCCTGTACATCTTGTACACTAATAGTTATACTAGTTCCCATCCTGACAGACACCTCGTTAAGTTCGCTGATGACACTGCCTTGATCAGCCTGTTGCATGATGAAGAGGAACGCTATGGCCCCGGTCCTACATGACTTGGTAGAGTGGTGTGAGGAATCACACTTGGTCCTCAATACCATCAAGACCAAAGAGATGAGCATAGACTTCAGGAAGCGTACAACACCTACCTCTGCAACATCTATCAGAGGTCAGAATATAGAGATTGTAGAGAAATACAAATATATGTGTGTCCTCTTGGACAATAAGCTTCAGTGGAGTAAATGTACAGACCTGATATACAACAAGAGTCAACAGAGACTGTACTTTCTCAAAAAGCTGGGATCTTTTAATGTAGACTGTACTATACTGACTCTGTTTTACAAATCTTTCATTGAGAGTATTTTAACTTTTTGTAATGTTTGTTGGTTTGGCAATGCCACTGTCAGCCAGAGAAATATGCTGAGAAGGATTATCACCACAGCAAGCAAGGTACTTGGAGTGAAACAGACAGGCCTGGATGAGATCTTTAAGGTCAGGGCCCTCCCCAAGATACTTGGAGTCCAACAGACAGGCATGGATGAGATCTTTAAGGTCAGGGCCCTCAGTAAGGTACTTGGAGTCCAACAGACAGGCCTGGATGAGATCTTTAAGGTCAGGGCCCCCCCCAAGGTTCTTGGAGTCAAACAGACAGGCCTGGATGAGATCTTTAAGGTCAGGGCCCTCAGAAAGGTACTTGGAGTCAAACAGACAGGCCTGGATGAGATCTTTAAGGTCAGGGCCCTCAGCAAGGTTATTGGAGTCAAACAGACAGGCCTGGATGAGATCTTTAAGGTCAGGGCCCTCCACAAGGTACTTGGAGTCAAACACACAGGCCTGGATGAGATCTTTAAGGTCAGGGCCCTCAGCAAGGTACTTGGAGTCAAACAGACAGGCCTGGATGAGATCTTTAAGGTCAGGGCCCTCAGCAAGGTACTTGGAGTCAAACAGACAGGCCTGGATGGGATCTTTAAGGTCAGGGCCCTCAGCAAAGTACTTGGAGTCAAACAGACAGACCTGGATGAGATCTTTAAGGTCAGGGCCCTCAGCAAGGTACTTGGAGTCAAACAGACAGGCCTGGATGAGATCTTTAAGGTCAGGGCCCTCAGCAAGGTTATTCGAGTCAAACAGACAGGTCTGGATGAGATCTTTAAGGTCAGGGCCCTCAGCAAGGTTCTTGGAGTCAAACAAACAGGCCTGGATGAGGTCTTTAAGGTCAGGGCCCTCAGCAAGGTTCTTGGAGTCAAACAGACAGGCCTGGATTCGATCTTTAATTTTGTTTAGTATTTAAACGCCACTTTAAACGTGTACATGACACTGCAACAAAATTTCCCCATGGGGACAATAAAGTCAGTAAAGTAAAGTAAAGTCCCGTGTATAGAACTGATACTGAAACATTCCGTTTTTATTTAGCTTGTGGTCGTGGTTAGATTAAGTAAATATTCCTTGAGGGAAAAAAAATATGTTTTTCTTTAGAACAATTTGGGACGGAAATGAAGTAATTTTAAATCCTCCAGAAGAAACCAACATATAGCAAATGTTTCATTCTCATTAGTGAGAAAACACATTTGGGAGACATCACCGCAAGAGGAGCATTTTTCTGCTGAATCACTTCAAGAGGAGATGGATTAGACACTGCCATGTTTTCTGTTACTGTTTAGGTGGGCGGAAATATTGCAATAACTAACTCTGTACAAGCCGTTTAACTGTAAGACTGTGTGGTTGCAAGCTGGAATAATGTTACCTTGTATTTCTGTGACCACAGGAAATGACCCGACAGAGCCTGCATATGTCACTTCCCACCCCAAAAGAAAGACCGGCACCACGGCTTCCAACATCAGCCATCTTGGCCTGTTATTGATTTGAATGAGTGAAAATGATTGGAAAAAAAGTCACACAAAAAAAGCATAGCTCTCTTTACTTCTACCTTCACAACTTCAGCATTCACCTCCATTCCTGCTTCTGACCTCCTACATCTTTATCGACCGCCTGAACTATCACCAACTTACCCAGAACACACATCGACAACACCTGCTCATAACTGTCAGTACAGGAGAGGAAATATAGTACTGTTAAAACATTTGAGACACATTTAAAGGCCGGGCTCCTTAATTAAAAAAAAAAAAATCAAGAAACAAAACAGCAGCCTAACCACTTGGTTTCCTATAAAGCTAAGGGATGGGGCTGGAGAAATGTAACCACTCTCAAACTCATAAATGGAACAGTAAGTCAATAGAGGTGGTCTGGGCTAGAACACCCAGAGTTGGCCTGGGCTAGAACACCCAGAGGTGGCCTGGGCTAGAACACCCAGAGGTGGCCCGGGCTAGAACACCCAGAGGTGGCCCGGGCTAGAACACCCAGAGGTGGCCCGGGCTAGAACACTCAGAGGTGGCCCGGGCTAGAACACCCAGAGGTGGCCCGGGCTAGAACACTCAGAGGTGGCCCGGGCTAGAACACCCAGAGGTGGCCCGGGCTAGAACACCCAGAGGTGGCCCGGGCTAGAACACTCAGAGGTGGCCCGGGCTAGAACACTCAGAGGTGGCCCGGGCTAGAACACTCAGAGGTGGCCTGGGCTAGAACACCCAGAGGTGGCCCGGGCTAGAACACTCAGAGGTGGCCCGGGCTAGAACAACCAGAGGTGGCCCGGGCTAGAACACTCAGAGGTGTCCTGGGCTAGAACACCCAGAGGTGGCCGTTTTGGATGTTGTCCTTCCTCCCATACCGTTTACTGTTTACTACCTAGGGCAGGAAATGAGGACAGATCGTCTGACTTTGTTTGACAAGTTCCTTTTCTTTCACTCACTGAGGCCTGTTGCCGTATATCAAATACACAAATGGAGATTAATACCTCTAGCCCAGGGCCTTGGTGTTCAGTTCTGTTGGTTTTTGCAGCAATGCTGTAGTCATTTTTACATTTTATTTCTGTTGGCAGTTATGTTATTGCGTTACATGTATTTTTTTCTCTCCCACTTAATCAGCCTCTTGGTTTCCATCAATGTGTCGGCTGTTTACTGGTGTACTCTGTCGTGTATTTCCGCTCAACTCATATGAAGTCGCCCCTCACCTCGCGCTGTAAGGGAGCCAAACATATGCACGGCATACGCATCGTCCAAAAGCTCCATCCTAGACTTTATCAATAATTTCTCCGGCAGTTATTATGAATAAGTCTAATATATTATGTGTTGGAACTGCAGGGCCACTGGGTTCTCGGGAATCACAACTAAAAGCCCTGACTGGGTGATTTGAGTGGAATTGATGTTGCTGCTGATAGCGTGTCAGCTGTCACAGCAGGGCAGTAGATTACGTTACCCTATCGACGATAAACAGAGATCTGGAGCAGGAAGCCAACAGTGAGAGACTTAGCGATGTCTGAGTCATTCCACAGGATCCTTCAAATGAATCTGGTACTACAGTTCACTGTGATTTGAAATTAATTCGTTTTTTTTGGGGGGGTGGGGGTTTGTCATCTGAGAAGAAACTTTTGATCTATGATGTACTTGATGAATTCTCCCTTGAACTGTCAAGGATCAACATTTGTTGCCGAAACCGCTTACAGCCATTTCCATTCAAAATTGTATTTTCGCAGAGAAACAAAGTCAACACCTTTGCCGTGCAGTAAATGACCACACCCCAGTTTACGGCCGTGTTTCTGAACTCATGGAAATGAAGGAAAAAGCTTATTTACGCCACATTGTAAAAAAAAAAAAAAAAAAAAAAAAATGCTATTCTTGACATTGACCTCTAGTTCTGTAAGATTTGTCCCTCTTTTATACTACTCAGAACGTAGGAGTCGTGATCCTGACACAGAGCTCCGTTGCGGTTCACGTAGACTTTACACATTGTAAAAGAGAAAGAAACACTCCGATTTACCCCCCTGTAGACCCTGGCGCTGGCAGCAGCTGCTTCTAATTCACATGAAAAACCGAGGTGAGTGTTGTTTACATTGCTATCCGCACATATCAGTGACACAAGTGAAAAATAGTTTGGTACAAAACATTTTAGAAACGGGTCTTTTTCCGAGAAAAAAAAACAACAAACTATTTTAGTTGTTTAGAAATGGCTTTGAGAAATGGCTTGTGAGATTCCTGTCGACATGACAGGATTTTATGACGAGGCCTAGCCTATGAAACTGTCCCAGCTTGACGTTCTCCAGTGAGGCCAACAGTCTTACAGTTGGTTTTTCCTTCTTCATATCTGTGTCATACTGAAGTTCATTCACCCCAATTGATATTATCTATGAGGGACAGGCACTGTACTGTAGCCCAGCTTCTAACAGGGTTGCTTGTTCCCAGAGCCCATAGAAAGTCATATATCTCTGTATGTGGCTTTGGTTGCATCAGGACTTAGGTCATGAGCACCACTGTGAGGTCACCACTGTGCGTTCACCACTGTGAGGTCACCACTGTGAGGTCACCACTGTGAGGTCACCACTGTGAGGTCACCGCTGTGAGGTCACCAATGTGAGATCACCACTGTAATCACCGCTGTGAGGTCACCACTGTGAGGTCACCACTGTGATGTCACCACTGTGAGGTCACCACTGTGAGGTCGCCACTGTGAGGTCATCACTGTGAGGTCACCACTGTAATCACCGCTGTGAGGTCACCGCTGTGAGGTCACCACTGTGAGATCACCACTGTAATCACCGCTGTGAGGTCACCGCTGTGAGGTCACCACTATGAGGTCGCCACTGTGAGGTCGCCACTGTGAGGTCATCACTGTGAGGTCATCACTGTGAGGTCACCACTGTGAGGTCACCATTGTGAGGTCACCACTGTGAGGTCGCCACTGTGAGGTCACCACTGTGACCGGAAAAGGCAGGTACCACAGATTCAATAGAGAGAAAAAAAGGTAATACTTGCACTTCCCATGAGGCTTATGATAGATATCCTTGTGCTTACAACGGTTTATACTGGTCATTCGATCAATAACCCTTTGCTTACAAGTGTATAAAGATAGCATTTCCATTCAATTCAATACATCTCTACGATGTTCACAAAACATGATCAAATGTAACATGTTAAATGACATGTAAAAGAACATGTAGAAAGACACATGGGTAATGTCGGGGTGCCTAGTAATGCTTTCGGATAATACAATAGCGTCAAATTCAGAAAATATGTGGCTGAATGCAACAGCATGCTTTGTGGTTTTGTCAACTCATTCATTTCAATAAACAAAATTATATTATGACGCACAAGAAATTCCCTCTCATCCTCTCAAGTTGTGGTTAAAGGGATACTTCGGAATATTGAGCAATGAGGCCATTTATCTACTTCCTCAGAGTCAAATTAACTCGTCGATACCATTTTTATGTCTCTGTGTACGATTTGAAGGAGGTTGCTAACTAGTGTTAGCGCAATTGTTAACTATCGTTAGCGCAATGACTGGAAGTCTATGGGTATCTGCTAGCATGCTAGACTTCTAGTAATTGTGCTAAAGTTAGTTAGCATTGGCTCTCGAAACTACTGCTAACTTACTTCAAATTGGACACAGAGACATCAAAATGGTATCCACAAGTTCATTTGACTCCAGGGAAGTAGACAAAGGGCCTCATTGCCACAATCACAAAGTCGCCTACTGAAATGCCTCTCCCTCTCCCTCTCCCTCTCCCTCTCTCCCTCTCCCTCTCCCTCTCCCTCTCCCTCTCCCTCTCCCTCTCCCTCTCTCCCTCTCCCTCTCCCTCTCCCTCTCTCTCTCTCTCTCTCTCTCCCCCTCTCCCTCTCCCTCTCCCTCTCCCTCTCCCTCTCTCCCTCTCCCTCTCCCTCTCCCTCTCTCCCTCTCCCTCTCCCTCTCCCTCTCCCTCTCCCTCTCCCTCTCTCTCTCTCTTTCTATCTCTCTCTCTCCCTCTCTCTCTCTCTCTCCCTCTCCCTCTCCCTCTCTCTCTCTCTCTCTCTATCTATCTCTCTCTCTCTCTCTCTCTCTCTCTCCCTCTGAGACTACACCAGTGACTCATAATGCTGACAAATCAAAGAAAACATCATCAGAGAGAGGGCGGAAAAAACCCGAAATCTCAAACGGAAGCATTAGTCTAATGGCCAATTTCTAACATAATGTAACAGTGTACTTGTGACTGAAGGAATGTTTAATCAATTCAAGTGTAGCAAGGGAGATGTCATGGCGACGCTTTACTGTTAATTCCATTTTTGTTTCATTCAATGATATGAATTCCCGTGTCTGCTGCTGCCTGTTTATGCGGCCCGCGTAGGACATTTTCACTTTTAAACAGTGGGTAAACAAGCACCCCCGTGATTACTTATGTATTGAATTGTCACTCCAAACATAGAATACAGCATACACCTAGAGAGGAATCGACAACTCATTGCCTACGTCCCTCAAACTCAACTCTGGATCTCCAAGCCAGTTCCACTGTGTTTTTTCCATTGTTCCCCTCTAAACAGGGACTTTTTTAAAGACCTAGGACACCAGGTGGGTGCAATTAATTATCAGGTAGAACCAAAAACCAGCAGTCTCCAGACCTCGTAGTGTCAGAGTTGAATACCCCTGGCCTTTCTCTCTCAGCTCTTTCTCTCAAACTTTCATACTGGAAGAGTCAGAAGGGTCAGAAGGGTCTGAATCGAACCCATTCCGACTCTGGTAGCCCAGGCTGTGTGCCGGGTTCTGAAATACTAACTGCTGGACCACTATGGGTTGCTAATGACGCGTTCTTTGGGTTCATGTCACTTGACACCCCTCACATGTTGCTCGTCAGCTCAAAGCATATCCCTCCCCATCAGAAATGACCTTGTGATTCTGTCCCCAGTTACCTTTAAACTGACAACGCATTAACTGCGTCACCAGTGAGAATGTGGCAGAGGGAAGAGGGAAGAGGGGAGAGGGGAGAGGGGAGAGAGAAGAGGGGAGAGGGGAGAGGGAAGAGGGGAGAGGGGAGAGGGAAGAGGGGAGAGGGAAGAGGGGAGAGGGGAGAGGGGAGAGGGGAGAGGGGAGAGGGGAGAGGGGAGAGGGGAGAGGGGAGAGGGGAGAGGGGAGAGGGGAGAGGGGAGAGGGAAGAGAGAAGAGGGGAGAGGGAGAGAGGAGGGGAGAGGGGAGAGGGAAGAGGGAGAGGAAAAGAGGGAAGAGGGGGAGAGGGGAGAGGGGAGAGGGGAGAGAGGGAGAGGGGAGAGGGGAGAGAGGAGAGGGAGAGGGAGAAGGGAGAGGGGAGAGGGGAAGAGGAAGAGGGGGAGAGGGGAGAGGGGGAGAGGGGAACAGGGGAGAGGGGAGAGGGAAGAGGGAGAGGGGAAGAGGGGAGAGGGGAGAGGGAAGAGGGGAGAGGGGAGAGGAGGGAAGAGGGGAAGAGGGGAGAGGGGAGAGGGGAGAGGGAGAGGGGAGAGGGGAGAGAGGGGGAGTGGAGAGGGGGAGAGGAGAGGAGGGAGAGGGGAGAGGGAGAGGGGGGAGAGGGAAAGGAGAGAGGGGGAGAGGGGGAGAGGGGAGAGGGGAGAGGGGAGAGGGGAGAGGGGAAGAGGGGAGAGGGGAGAGGGGAGAGAGGGGAGAGGGAGAGGGGAGAGAGAAGAGTGAGAGAAGAGGAAGAGGGAAGAGGGGGAGAGGGAGAGAGGGGAGAGGGGAGAGGGGAGAGGGAGAGGGAAGAGAGGAGAGGGAGAGGGGAGAGGGAGAGGAGAGGGGAGGGGAGAGGGAAGAGGGGAGAGGGGAGAGGGGGAGAGGGGAGAGAGAAGAGGGGAGAGGGAAGAGGGGAGAGGGAGAGGGGAGAGGAGAGGGAGAGGGAAGAGAGAAGAGGGGAGAGGGGAGAGGGGGGAGAGGGAAGAGGGAAGAGGGGAGAGGGAGGAGAGGGAGAGAGAAGAGGGGAGAGGGGAGAGGGGAGGAGGGGAGAGGGGAGAGAGAGGGAGAGAGGGGAGAGAGAGGGGAGAGGGGAGAGAGGGGAGAGGGAGAGGGGAGAGGGAGAGGGAAGAAGAGGGAGAGCGAAGAGGGAAGAGGGAAGAGGGAAGAGGGAGAGGGAGAGGGAGGGGAGAGGGAGAGGGGAGAGGGAAGAGGGGAGAGGGGAGAGGGGAGAGGGGAGAGGGTAGAGGGAAGAGGGGAGAGGGGAGAGGGGAGAGGGGAGAGGGGAGAGGGGAGAGGGGAGAGGGGAGAGGGGAGAGGGTAGAGGGGAGAGGGGAGAGGGGAGAGGGGAGAGGGGAGAGGGGAGAGGGAAGAGGGAGAGGGAGAGGGGAGAGGGGAGAGGGGAGAGGGAAGAGGGGAGAGGGGAGAGGGGAGAGGGGAGAGGGAAGTACATAAAAACTATTGTATGATTTCCCTCGAGTGGATGATTGAAATTCTTGTTTACAAAACACACACACAGAGACAGAGTGACAGAGAGAGAGAGTAAAGCCATGGCTAGTGCTGCACTGCAGGTTATCTCTCCCACTCTCCTTTCTGCTCCTCATTCCTTTTTGCTACATCACAGTCATCCGCAGTGACACCACTTTTGTTAAACCACATCTTGCTGACGAATGGGGCATCACAACAGATCTTGGATCCAGAGTTTACAAGACACAGACATTTTCCCCTCCACTTTTGACATGATTTGGCAAACCAGAGATTTTTTTTTCTCATCAAATACAGTCCAAGTAAATTTCATGGCTGCTATGCATCTTCAGGGTTCAAAGGGTGCATGTGTTGGGGGAGGAGGAGACGAGTGTAAATCATGCAATGTGTTTGGGGGTGTGCATGAGCCCTTGTGTGTGTGTGTGTTCGGCTGTGGCAGACAGAACTATCACTGTTGATGCGCTGTAATGATGGGTGGGTGGGGTGGGGTGGGGGGGTGCTCTGGATGAGTGGATGAGACCTCGGACTACATGTGTAGGCCTGCATCGGTTCTGATAATAGTCCCCATGTGTGGTGCGTCGGGGCGTATCCCATGGGGCAGTGCACACACACGAGGCCACTTGAAAGCCTATCTGGATGTAGCAGCAATCAGGGCCAGGGAGAGCGCACAGGGGAGTAATCTGTTTCAGTTTTTTGGAGCGTGCCGGGGGAAGGGGAGCGGGGTGGGGGGGGGGGGGGGGGGCGGAGGGGGGGTCAGGCCTTCATTTGGACAAGGTCATGGGAAGTCAGGTTGGGTGAAATATGCATCTGTCTCAACCTCCAACCCCTTGCGCTATTCCAGTACACGACTTAGACGAAACCTGTAATATGTACACAGGATTTATGAGCCTGTGGCCAACCCCCCCCCCCCCCCCCCCCCCCCCCCCCCCCCCCCCCCCCCCCCCCCAGTAAATACTGAGTTGTAGATGGTTTGTCAACATCCAAGGAGGCTCCATAAGCCTGGTACTGTCAAGCTCCATAAGCCTGGTAATGTCAAGCTCCATAAGCCCGGTAATGTCAAGGTCCATAAACCCGGTAATGTCAGGCTCCATAAGCCTGGTAATGTCAAGCTCCATAAGCCTGGTAATGTCAAGCTCCATAAGCCTGGTAATGTCAAGCTCTATAAGCCCGGTAATGTCAAGGTCCATAAGCCCGGTAATGTCAGGCTCCATAAGTCCGGTAATGTCAAGCTCCATAAGCCTGGTAATGTCAAGCTCCATAAGCCTGGTAATGTCAAGCTCCATAAGCCTGGTAATGTCAAGCTCCATAAGCCTGGTAATGTCAGGCTCATAAGCCTGGTAATGTCAGGCTCCATAAGCCTGGTAATGTCAAACTCCATAAGCCTGGTAATGTCAGGCTCCATAAGCCTGGTAATGTCAAGCTCCATAAGCCGGTAATGTCAAGGTCCAACAAGGTTTTTCCTCACTCTGTAAGTAGGCACAAGAAAGCTCTGTATAATCCACCATGGATGTGGTCAAATTCACCATTTCCTATTGTAGATATCTTCACTCGTCTTTCACTGCTAAACCCTATGTTTCCTAATTGATATTGTATAATATCTTGACTTCTTTCTTTAAAATCATTCTATCCTATTTTACCCATCTACATTATCTACCATTCTCCTATCCTCCCTAACTAACTCCCCATCTCTAATCCAGTTTGAAAGATGGAAGAGCTCACCTCCCCTCTCTCTTTACAGTACATGTCTAATCACTTCCTGGTGGTGGCCTCTCAACTTGCCACGCGAGGTTGCCCCATAGATATATATATACACTGCTACAGTGTCCATTTTAGGACACCCTCAGCCCTCACCCCTTCTTGAGTCAATCGTCACGGCTCTGACTCAAGGTGGTTCGAGACGTGAGGCTGAGGATGTCCTAAAAGGGCTCCTCGTGTCATGTCATCCCATTCAAGGAGAAGGAGGAGAAAACGGTGTAATCAGAAGGCAGTGACCCGGCGGAGATCAGGCGGGGCCGTGGGGAGTTGACTAATGAAAATCCCAATCATCACATGAGGGCGATTAGGAAGAGCCCCAGGGTCTGATATAGAGGAAGAGAGAGAGAGAGAGAGAGAGAGAGAGAGAGAGTTGAGCAGGAGGAAGGAAGGAACGTCCCAGAGGACCTCTCCATTACCACAGTCTGATTCAGAGGACATGATTTAGATGTGTAGGAGCCTGTGCTCCACAGCGGGGGGCCGTGATCATAACGGGGGCAAACTGAAGAAAATGGTCTGAATAAGGGAAGGACTACCTGGACTTTGTTGCTGTTGCCCTTATGAATATGACGCTGGTTTTGACTGTTTGTTTGGTGTTACTTTCTACCTGGTTCTTTATTTATTAACTAATAGCATTGATTGACCAGGGAATCTGCTCACCTGGTTTACCAGGTACCTGATAAAGGAAAGGCTCGTGTTTGACCATCCAGTCCTTAATTGATACAGACTGTAGCCTGATCAGAGGGATACAATAAGGAAGTGACTGTAGCCTGATCAGAGGGATACAATAAGGAAGTGACTGTAGCCTGATCAGAGTGATACAATAAGGAAGTGACTGTAGCCTGATCAGAGTGATACAGTACGGAAGTGACTGTAGCCTGATCAGAGTGATACAGTAGGGAAGTGACTGTAGCCTGATCAGAGTGATACAGTAGGGAAGTGACTGTAGCCTGATCAGAGTGATACAGTAGGGAAGTGACTGTAGCCTGATCAGAGTGATACAGTAGGGAAGTGACTGTAGCCTGATCAGAGTGATACAAGAGGGAAGCCTTGCTCAAGGGCACAGACAGATTTGTCACCTAGTCAGCTCAGGGATTTTGGGACAGGACCTTTTGGTTACTGTCCCAAGGCTCTTAACCACTAGGCTACCTGCCACCCCATGCATGGTTCAGTGACACTTGCCTCTAAGCGAGCGTAGAAGGAATTTATCTTGTCTAGTAGGCTCAAGTCACTGGGAAGCTTGCGGCTGGAATTCCCTTTGTAATTTGTGATAGTTTGCAAGCCCTGCCACATCCGACGAGCGTCAGAGCCGGCGTAGTAGTATTTGATCTTAGTCCTGTATTGAAGTTTTTGACTGTTTGATGGCTCATCGGAGGTCATAGAGGTATTCCTTAATAAAGCTTCCGTATTTTTGTCCTGTTCTTTGAAAGAGGCAGCTCTATCTTTTAGCTCAGTGCAGATGTTGTCTGTAATCCATGGCTTCTGGTTGGAATATGTACGTACGCTCACTGTGGGGACGATGTCGTCGATGCACTTATCAATGAAGCCAGTGACTTATGTGGTAAACTCCTCAATGTTATTGTATGATTCCCGGAACATATTCCAGTCTGTGCTAGCAAAACAGTCCTGTAGTTTAGCGTCCGCTTCATCGTAGCTGGCACTTCCTGTTTGAGTTTTGCTTGTAAGCAGGAATCGGGAGGAAAGAGTTATTTGATTTGCCAAAATGGAAGGTGAGGGAGAGCTTTGAATGTGTTTGGAGTGGAGTATAGATTATCTAGAGTTTATTCCACCTCTAGTTACACAGGTAACATGCTGGTAAAAATGAGGGAAGACGGATTTCAGTTTCCCTGAATTAAAATCACCGGCCACTAGGAGCACCGCCACTAGATGTGCATTTTGTTGTTCACTCGTGGCCCTATACGGCTCGTTGAGTGTGGTCTTAGTGCCAGCATCGGTTTGTGGTGGTAAATAGACAGATATGAAAATATCTCTTAGTAAATAGTATGGTGTGCAATTTATCATGAGGTATTCTAACTCAGGCAAGCAAAATCTCCCGACTTCCTCAACATTAGAGACTTCCTCAACATTAGAGACGTCCTCAACATTAGAGACTTCTTCAACATTAGAGACTTCTTCAACATTAGAGACGTCCTCAACATTAGAGACTTCTTCAACATTAGAGACGTCCTCAACATTAGAGACTTCCTCAACATTAAAGAAGTGCACACCAGCTGTTGTTGACAAAGAGACACACACCTATCTTAAAGCACAACTAAATTCCAATGGGAAAAAAAAAAACAACGTCAGATTAGTTTTTTAATTCTCATCTAAATCCATTATCGCTGTACTTTGAACCATTTTAAAAAAGCACAACAGTTCAAATGAGAATATGATGTCAGATATTTTGTGTATTTCTACCATAACGTAATGTGTTATCAATATGAGTCATCTAATATTGTAAATTCTACACAGACTATTATAGTAATTGTTGATGATCTCCACAGACCTGCGACGTTTACTATGCTATCTTGAACAGGAACACTTTCTATGAATATATAAAATGACATGTACACTATAACGTCAACATGGCAATGGATGTGTTACTCAGTTTAAGGTTGAATAAATATGGTTACATTAGTTTGTAGGATAGCTTTAACTTTAGGCCATTTATGTATTACAGAAGTAATATTGAATTGTGTTTGGTTGGCAACACAACCAAATATCACCATTTAAAGGACATGTATAGTACTGTATCTAAAGCTTGGATAGTTTTATCTGAGCCACTGGCTTAATCCCATTCTTTAACTTGTATTTTTGGTTTAGATGAAGTTTAGGTGAAGCCAACATATAATTTGTTAAATTGTCGACAAGATAATAGGCTACTGTATTGCAAAAGTTATATTTAATTGTGTGCGGTTGTCAACGCAACCAAATACCAGACATTTAAAGGAGATATATATCTTCTACTCGGATAGTTCCATCTAAATCAGATCATATAAAACTTTATTTAAACTTTATTTAAAATGCATTTAACATTTGATTTGATTTTGTTCTATTCTTTAACTTAGATTTTTGGTTCAGATGGAAACGTGAATCCAACAAATCAATTAATTATTTGTAGACAGACTGGAATTAAAGCAAGACTAAGTCAGTGTCAAAGATGAAACTATCCGAGTAGAAGATAGACAGTAGAACTCCTTTCAAATGTAGATATATAGTTGCATTGATAACCAAACACAAATTCAATATCCAGTATGTCTACAAACTAATAATTGATTCAGTATATTGGATTCACGTCTCCATCTAAACCAAACATCTAAGTTAAAGAATAGGACTAGAACAAATCACTTTAAACAAAGTTTGATTTAGTCCTATTCATTAACTTGGACTTGTGGTTGAGATGGAGACGTGAATCCAACACATTAATTATAAACTTGAAAATTACATTTGAAATAAACCAAAGCTTGAAACCCTAGGCCTATATGTATTGTCTATTTGTAGTTAAACCCTGAGTTGAATTGAAACAATAGCTGTTGATGACTTCGCAAACGCTACATATAAGGCCTATATAGTTTTGATGATATATATATTTTTTATTTTATTTTATTTCACCAGGTAGGCAAGTTGAGAACAAGTTCTCATTTACAATTGCGACCTGGCCAAGATAAAGCAAAGCAGTTCGACAACATACAACAACACAGAGTTACACATGGAGTACATTTACATTTATTTTTTTTTACATTTTTTGTCATTTAGCAGATGCTCTTATCCAGAGCGACTTACAGTAGTGAATGCATACATTTCATACAATTTCATACAATTCATACATTTTTATTATTTTCTTTCTGTGCTGGCCCCCCATGGGAATCGAACCCACAACCCTGGCGTTGCAAACACCATGCTCTACCAACTGAGCTACAGGGAAGGTAAAACAAACATACAGTCAATAATACAGTAGAAAAATAATACAGTAGAAAAATAAGTCTATATACAATGTGAGCAAATGAGGTGAGATAAGGGAGGTAAAGGCAAAAAATATTTTTTTTTATAAATAAATAAATAAAAATATGAGTGTGGTCACATTTAATTTGCTTTCTTAAACCTACCCTTTGGACAGACTTTGATAGCCACAGTGAATCTATTTAGTTATTAACTAAGAGATATCACAATAATCATTCTCACAATAGCACATTGGTAGCAGTCAGTGACAAATGTCAAAGCTACTGTAAGCTGGGCATGGTTAATTAAAACCCTGGATGGAAGAACCAAATGGATCGCTGTAGATAGAGCAACTCTCCAGTAGGAGGTGCTGCCAAGCATATCGTTTTTTTTCTTCTTCTGATAGTGTATATAATGTTTGTATGTCTGGCGTTGTTTCAAAGGTACAAATTTAACACATTTTATACAAGATTTGACTATGTTGAAAATTGGTTACCGTTGTGACATAATCCTGTGGTTGAACTTTCACCCTCAAAACAGCTGTTGATGACTTTTTTTCAAATCCAATGTATTTTCCACATATCGTTACGTTGACAAATTACATTGAAACAACATTGATTCAACCAGTTTGTACCCAGTGGCTAATTTGCGCAGCTTAAACTGAGCATGTTAGTGCTGCACTGTCTGTAAGTACTTTTATCTGTCATTGGGCACAACGTTCCTTGGGTGCTTAATGTCACAGTTTGATGAGCTAAGGGACTTCCTAAAAGCCCGGCTTGTACAAATCAGATCTGAAGGACGAGGCCACTCGCTAAATTAAACTAACAGAATTCATATTCACAGCGCTAATTTCACACACACACACACACACACACACACACACACACACACACACACACACACACACACACACACACACACGAATACGCTCATTGGCACAAAGAGGGACACACACACACACACACAAACAAACAAACACACACATACACACAAAACAACTCGGGAGAAGAGAGAGAGGATAATGATTCTGTTCATGGTTGAAGACGTTGTCTCACTGTGTCATTGTCCAGGCCTTGTCACACTAAGCCTCAAAGATACAGTCCCCACTCTGGGAGAGTACGGTGCTGTGACAACCAGTTCCGGCTCTAGTTCCTGTCCCGGAGCCACATGTGTTTTGTCTTCCTGTTTCCTCCCTTTGCAGAGTCTCTGGGTTTTGTCTTCCTGTTCCCCCCATTGCAGAGTCACTGGGTTTGGGAGACAAATCTGCTCTCAAGGCTCCGCTCACTCCCCTCATGTCCTCCCCTCTTCTCCTCAGCCTTGTGGTGGTATTGATTAAAGCACTGTCTTTCAGTCTCCTGGCAGTGCATTTCAACAGACCGCTATGAGCTGAGAGGAAACAGCGACAGGGAGAGAGGGATGGGAGGGATGGATTTGGAGAGAGAGTGGGGGAGTGGAGAGCTCTGGGTTACCATAAAACCTCTCAAAGAAATATGGACTCGGCTAACTCTGTCGTGGCACAATGATCACTTCTTTTCCGCCCATCCTGCTACTTCTCCTGCTGCTCCCTCTTCTCAGCTTGCCACGGTAAGAGGGTTTCGGGGTCCTGTGAGGCACGGCCGGCCTGTCTGCCGTATGCCTGCATGTAAATCAGCACTCCACTAGAGTCAATAGCGCCACATCTGTAACAATAAAGCAGGTTAATGTGGGAGCCCATCTCAGTGGAGCAAAGCTCGCATCGCAGGGAACATCTGGAAAGACATTTGGAACCGCCAGCAGTCAGTCATAAAGCGTTCACTCTTTCTCTGCTCTCTCTCTCTCTCTCTCTGCTCTCTCTCTCTCTCTGCTCTCTCTCTCTCTGCGCACTCTCTCCCTCTCTCTCTCTCTGCTCTCTCTCTCTGCTCTCTCTCTCTCTCTCTCTCTTTCTCCCTCCCTCCCTCCCTCCCTCCCTCTTTCTGCTCTCTCTCTCTCTCTCTCCCTCCCACTCTCTTCTCTCTCTTCTCTCTCTCTTCTCTCTCTCTCCCTCCTTCTCTTCTAAATCTCTTCTCTCTCTCTCTCCTCTCTCCCTCACTCCCTCTCTTCAACAGTTGACCTCTCCCTGTTTCTCTTTCCATTTCAGTTCCCCGTCCTCCCATTCCTTCTCGCTCCCTCTCCATTTGCTCTCGTTCCCCCTCATCTCCAAACTTTCTTTCTCTTTCCCTCCCTCCCTCCATCCCCTCCTCCCTCCATCCCTTCCTCCCTCCATCCCATCCTCCCTAAATCTACCCTCCCTAATTCCCAATACAAGGGCCTTGCCCTAAGCAGGCTTTATGTGGGATTGTAAAGAAGTGTCTGAAACATTGTGCAGACATGAATTAATGGTGATGTTGCAGCAGAGTAAAGCTCTAACAGAAAAGACAGCCCAATAAAACAAAGCAATCACCAAGCTGAAATATACCGTTGATCAGTGTATGGTTGCTTGTTACCTGGCAGTCCAACGCAATTAGCCCGGAATATACCTCAATCCCTTCAGACCACACAGTAATAGCCTTAGATCGCTGATCCTCATCAGAGACAAAACACATGTAAACACGACATAACACACACACACACACACACACACACACACACACACACACACACACACACACACACACACACACACACACACACACACACACACACACACACACACACACCCTCTTGGGGACCTAAAATGAATCTCCCTTAAAAATCCGATATGCCCTAACCCCTAACACTAAACCTAACCCAAACCCTAAACCTAACTGCAAACCTAAACCTAACCCTAAACCTAACCCCTAAACCTAAACCTAACCCAAACCCCAAATCTAACCCATAACCCTAACCCATAACCTTAAACCTAACCCAAACCCTAAACCTAACCCCTAACACTAAACCTAACCCAAACCCTAAACCTAACCCTTAACCTAACTCCTAACCCTAATCCTTTACCATAACCCTAAACCTAACTCAAACCATAAACCTAAATCTTAACCCTAACCCCAAGTGTAACTCTAAACCTAACCCAAACACTAAACCTAACTCTTAACCCTAAACCTAACTCTAAGTGTAACCTTAACCCTAACCCCTAATACCTGGGATAGGATAAAGTAATCCTTCTACCCCCCCCCCCCCCCCGAAAGATTTAGATGCACTATTGTAAAGTGGTTGTTCCACTGGATATCTTAAGGTGAAAGCACCAACTTGTAAGTCGCTCTGGATAAGAGCGTCTGCTAAATGACTTAAATGTAAATGTAAATGTTGTAACCCTAAACCTAAACCTAACCCTAATCCTAAACCTAACCCCTAAGTGTAACCCTACACATAACCCTAAACCTAACCCTAACCCTAACCCTAACCCCTAAGTATAACCCTAAACCTAACCCTAAACCTAACCCCTAAGCTTAAAGTAGCCTTTGTTCTCATCGGGATGTATGAAATGTCCCGACGAGGGAGAATTTTCTGTTTTTTACCTTCCCTGGGGACTTTTGGGGATTTGAGGTCCTCACAAGGATAGAAGAACAACCCCCCCACCCCCCCCACCCACCCACCCACCCACCACACACACACACAGATTCCTCCAGAGAATGGTCATTTGTGACCCTGTTTTGGTAATAACAGACACATCATTAGGTAGAGGGTTGGGGAGATAGCTTGCCTGTTGACTCGTTCAATTGTCCCATGTGCCTCTAACATATTTACTGTATTCTGGAGGCCTGAGGCGAGGATGGTTTGGCTGGGGATAAACCAACTAACCCTGGACACTTGTGCCCATGGCCCGGACTCCAGATGCTTAGCGTTTTGGAACGCTGTAACTATTAGTTAGGTCCTTTGACATTTTCCTCGAGTTTAATGCTAGCTGCGAGCTTGCTACTTCACTGCAAATGCCATTATATTGAACACTCTAGGCTGTGGAATCAGTACATGATGCCAGGGGGTGCAACTTTGACAGGGGACATTCTGAAATTGCATTTCTGCCCCCCCCCCTACAGTTTTATCATTGGAATGTGATACAAAACGAAGCAACGGTGTGATTTAGGACCATGCAGAAATCACTTAGCCACTGGCAGTCAGGGAGATATCACTTATCCACTGGCGGTCAAAGAGAAAACACTTAGCCTCTGGCGGTCAGAGAGAAAACACTTAGCCACTAGCGGTCAGGAAGAAATCACTTAGCCTCTGGCGGTCAGAGAGAAAACACTTAGTCACTGGCGGTCAGAGAAATCACTTAGCCTCTGGCGGTCAGAGAGAAAAAACTTAGTCACTGGCGGTCAGAGAAATCACTTATCCACTGGCGGTCAGGGAGAAATCACTTAGCCACTGGCGGTCAGAGAAATCACTTAGCCTCTGGCAGTCAGGGAGATATCACTTAGCCACTGGCGGTCAGAGAGAAAACACTTAGCCACTGGCGGTCAGAGAGAAAACACTTAGCCACTGGCGGTCAGAGAGAAAACACTTAGCCACTGGCGGTCAGAGAGATAACACTTAGCCACTGGCGGTCAGAGAGAAAACACTTAGCCACTGGCGGTCAGAGAGAAAACACTTAGCCACTGGCGGTCAGAGAGATAACACTTAGCCACTGGCGGTCAGAGAGAAAACACTTAGCCACTGGCGGTCAGAGAGAAAACACTTAGCCACTGGCGGTCAGAGAGAAAACACTTAGCCACTGGCGGTCAGAGAGAAAACACTTAGCCACTGGCGGTCAGAGAGATAACACTTAGCCACAGGCGGTCAGGGAGAAATCACTTAGCCTCTGGCGGTCAGAGAAATCACTTAGCCACTGGCGGTCAGAGAGAAAACACTTAGTCACTGGCGGTCAGGAGAAATCACTTAGCCTCTGGCGGTCAGAGAGAAAACACTTAGTCACTGGCGGTCAGGAGAAATCACTTAGCCTCTGGCAGTCAGGGAGATATCACTTAGCCACTGGCGGTCAGGGAGAAATCACTTAGCCACTGGCAGTCAGAGAGATATCACTTAGCCACTGGCGGTCAGGGAGAAATCAGTGTCTACTTTTCCCCTTTTTTTAAATCAAGCCAATTTGTTTTGTTTTTTGCCCAATGTTAAGTATTTGGAACTATGAGGATGCACTTTAAAACCTTGATATGCCGGGATGATCGTCTTAGAAAGACAGAGGGGGGAAAAGACTGAAAAATCTGGAAGTGAATCATGTAGCCCTCAAGGCAGGAAGTGGTGTGTGTACAATTTGCTTGTCCCGTTTCCATCAGCGGGATAGTCTGAATGAGAGGATAGAGGGTAAGAGAGAAAGAGAGACGCTGTCTGTGGTGATAGAAGGGGGATGAATTGAAAACATGGAAACAATTTAAAGCGCCTGCAATCCTATCGTCTAAGTCAGTAATAGTGGTAGTAATGGAATTCAAAATAGACCGAAATAGAAGACTGAAAATCATTGGAGGTGAAAGACAGTCCTATTTTTTTTAAACCTTTATTTTATACAGGTAATTCAATTGAGACCGAATTCTTATTTACATTGACGATGTGTACAACACGTCTTTAAACAACAATTACACTATACATAACTGTTTACACATCAATTACACTATACATGAAAAGCAATCAAAACACAAAATGCAAAACACAGTCATATGAAACAGATCTTCATTAGTAAGGCCCTCTATAGATTGTTGAAAGTCAGGGGAAGTGTACTTTTTTTTTTAGGAAGCAAACATGTAGATTACAGATTATTATATGGGACAATATGCAACGTTTTTTTTAAATTAAATTCTATTGAGTAAATGTATTTATTGGATTCTTTTCATTTTGATGAGATTAACATTTAATGAATTTAAAGTTATTTGTTCATGTCAAAAACCAAAATATACAGATTTTAAGGTTGTGTCATTATATCCTGTTTAACCCTGTGGTTAAATAAAATATAGATATCTGGGGTGGGGTGGGGTGGGGTGATGTCACAATAAATTATTGCTGGAAAGAAATGGTGTCCCCAAGTAATTCTGGCGAAAGAAATGGGGTCGCTTCTGAAAAAGTTTGAACACAACTGACCTAGAGAGGCATCAAATCCACATACTCATTTGGGATTCCGGCTGAAAACAGTCCTTGATATTGTTCCACTTAGACTGTGTTCATGATGTTAGGCAATGGACATCCTGTAAAACTTAATTCAAATGGTGTTGCCTGTGAGAAATGCTTGGGGTCAACATTGTCCATAACCACAGATCCACATAAGCACAGATCCACGTAACCACATAACCACTTTGGTTCACTGCCTGTCATCAACGATAATAAATAAATAAAGATGAACAAGAATTTATTGAGAATATAACATTTTTATATCCACATTTTTTTTTTGTATGAGTCTATGAAGACAAAGTAAGCCCAGCCAAAATTATTTTGTGTTAGTGATGAATAAATTATTTTGTGTTAGTGATGAATATTGATCAAACAAGTTTTCAGAACTTTCCAAATTAGTATTTTTGTCTACCTGTCCCCATATCATCTCTGGTGCTGTAATCATCGAATGGCTTTTATTAAATCTGAGGTTCCTTCATGATGGTTCCTTCATGATGGTTCCTCCATGATGGTTCCTTCATGATGGTTCCTTCATGATGGTTCCTCCATGATGGTTCCTCCATGATGGTTCCTCCATGATGGTTCCTCTTAGTGGTTCCTCCATGATGGTCCCTCCATGATGGTTCCTCCATGATGGTTCCTCCATGATGGTTCCTCCATGATGGTTCCTCTTAGTGGTTCCTCCATGATGGTTCCTCCATGATGGTTCCTCCATGATGGTTCCTCTTAGTGGTTCCTCCATGATGGTTCCTTCATGATGGTTCCTTCATGATGGTTCCTCCATGATGGTTCCTCCTAATGGTTCCTCTTAGTGGTTCCTCCATGATGGTTCCTCCTAATTGTTCCTCCATGATGGTTCCTCCTAATTGTCCCTCCATGATGGTTCCTCCTAATTGTTCCTCCATGATGGTTCCTCCTAATTGTTCCTCCATGATGGTTCCTCCTAATGGTTCCTCCATGATGGTTCCTCCTAATGGCTCCTTCATGATGGTCCCTCCATGATTGTTCCTCCATGATGGTTACTCCATGATGCCTCCATGATGGTTCTTCCTAATGGTTCCTCCATGATGGTTCCTCCATGATGGTTCCTTCATGATGGTTCCTCCATGATGGTTCCTTCATGATGGTTCCTCCATGATGGTTCCTCCATGATGGTTCCTTCATGATGGTTCCTCCATGATGGTTCTTCCTAGTGGTTCCTCCATGATGGTTCCTCCTGATTGTTCCTCCATGATGGTTCCTCCTAATTGTTCCTCCATGATGGTTCCTCCTAATTGTCCCTCCATGATGGTTCCTCCTAATTGTTCCTCCATGATGGTTCCTCCTAATTGTTCCTCCATGATGGTTCCTCCTAATGGTTCCTCCATAATGGTTCCTCCTAATGGCTCCTTCATGATGGTCCCTCCATGATTGTTCCTCCATGATGGTTACTCCATGATGCCTCCATGATGGTTCTTCCTAATGGTTCCTCCATGATGGTTCCTCCATGATGCCTTCATGATGGTTTCTCCTAATTGTTTCTCCATGATGGTTCCTCCTAATGGTTCCTTCATGATGGTTCCTCCATGATGGTTCCTCCAAATGGTTCCTTCATGATGGTTCCTCCATGATGGTTCTTCCTAGTGGTTCCTCCATGATGGTTCCTCCTAATTGTTCCTCCATGATGGTTCCTCCATGATGGTTCCTCCATGATGGTTCCTCCTAATTGTTCCTCCATGATGGTTCCTCCTAATTGTTCCTCCATGATGGTTCCTCCTAATGGTTCCTCCATGATGGTTCCTCCTAATGGTTCCTTCATGATGGTTCCTCCATGATTGTTCCTCCATGATGGTTCCTCCATGATGCCTTCATGATGGTTTCTCCTAATTGTTTCTCCATGATGGTTCCTCCTAATGGTTCCTTCATGATGGTTCCTCCATGATGGTTCCTCCAAATGGTTCCTTTATGATGGTTCCTCCATGATGGTTCCTCCTAATTGTTCCTCCAAGAAGGTTCCTCCATGTATTGAAGATTGTGCCGTTTAGCAGGGGAGGCTCTGTGACAACACAGTGGCTTTGAAGTTTCCTTGTTTATTAATTACAGAAACCAGAAATATGTGTGTTTGTCTGTGTCTGTGTCTGTGTGTGTGTGTGTGTGTGTGTGTGTGTGTGTGTGTGTGTGTGTGTGTGTGTGTGTGTGTGTGTGTGTGTGTGTGTGTGTGTGTGTGTTCTTTTGAAGACTTGGCCAGCGGAGTGTTGTCGGGTATGCGGTTTGGGGGATGTTTCACAAGTTGTACCAAGTGTTCTGAAGTGAGGGACCCACAGGCAATTAGCTGTAAACGATATCCTCTGCTCACACAGTCCTGCGAAGGAACATCTTGCTTGCAATTGCTGTGAGGCAAGCTTTGAGAATAACTTTCACTGATGATATGCTGTTCCTAAGCTAAACGTGGCACAATACTAGAAGAAGAAACTAGTTTGACCTATAACCTATTGACCTATAACCTCTTTAGCTGTCCTTATAGGAGAACCTTTTGAAGAATCCCTTTGGGTAGGTGGAATCTAAAAGGGTTATTCAAGGGGTTCTCCTGTGAAGAAAGCCTCCTATCCTTTTTAGAACCCTTTTTCTAAAATTGTAGATTTAGTGTAAGGCCTTAAAACACTTAAAGTCCTTGGGAGTTGCTATTTTGTCGGTGCATACAGCTCACACACGCTCATGTAAATAACGAGGGAAAGACATTGAAGTTGTGAATACAAGTCAATTGAGCAGTTTGATTAAGTCCTAAGACTTAACTTATTAGTGGGAGAGATCTTATTTGAGAAGACTTGCAGTTAATTAGTAAGTTAAATTAAATACACTCTCAGTACACGTTAAGCAGCTGCTAATTATTTAATTTCTGATGACAGTTCATAATGGAGTGTCAGATTAATTGAATGTTTTCATGTATATCTGTTAATTACAAAATAATGAAGCTATTGCAGTACCTCCTAATTAGGTTATCTGGCGTTCAATTAGATTAACAAAAGAAAAATTCTCACACCTGTTTGTGTTGTACTATTTAAATGACAGCAACTCTGAAGTATTTTAAACTCTTGTTATGAAGGGGATTTAACCCGTCTACTCTTTTGTCATGCCAAACTGAACTGTACTATGCAGGCTCAGATTGTTTATATTCACATTTTCCTTTCCAGCACGATTCCAGGAACTATAGTGGATGGTTAACGAGGACAGCGTGATACAGCTCAGCTTGGGTCTGCTAGGCTTGGGTCAGCTAGGCTTGGGTCAGCTAGGCTTGGGTCAGCTAGGCTTGGGTCAGCTAGGCTTGGGTCAGCTCAGCTTGGGTCAGCTCAGCTTGGGTCTGCTAGGCTTGGGTCAGCTAGGCTTGGGTCAGCTCAGCTTGGGTCTGCTAGGCTTGGGTCAGCTAGGCTTGGGTCAGCTAGGCTTGGGTCAGCTCAGCTTGGGTCAGCTCAGCTTGGGTCAGCTAGTCTTGGGTCAGCTAGGCTTGGGTCAGCTCAGCTTGGGTCAGCTAGGCTTGGGTCAGCTAGGCTTGGGTGAGCTCAGCTTGGGTCAGCTCAGCTTGGGTCAGCTAGTCTTGGGTCAGCTCAGCTTGGGTAAATAGTGTAAAAAAAAAAGGGTATGTGTAAATATGTGTTTCTAAAAATGCGTATGTCACGATGACATATACTGCAGTTCATCCAGTGACTCAGAACGGGCTGGACTCACAAGTCGTTGATACCGATAATCCCACTGTGCACGTCTGAAGGTCAAAGGACAATGGCAACACAGTGTGCTTTTGATATAACAAAAAAACATTCCAGCGAAGGAAAACTGATGCCCTCCTGACAAGCGCTACTACTTCTGAGTAGTATTTCTGAACGTGGACCGACAGAGATGCACTTCCTTTTAATCAAAGTACTATTGTCCAATATATCGTGTGTGAGAAAGCAGAGGAGAATTCAGCTGGTTTCAGGGGGGAAAAAATAAACCTATAGTCCAAGCTGAGCAAACACAAAACTCTCGTCCTAGGTTCTAAGGCTAGACAGTTTAGATGTAGAGCTGGAATTGAACAAAATGTATACAGTCTGTTACTAATAAATAGAACATTTGAACATAATAACGACAGGCTACATATTCTCCAACAGCTTTTGCTTCTGGTTCGGACTTTAGAAGAGGAGGACAGTCAGTTTGTTTACATGAACACTCAATAAATCAATATTAAACTGATTATGGCAGTAGGTTCGAGTATGTAAACACATTACTCTGCTTATCTGAAACGGCATAAAGTCAAATTATTATTAGGACATTAATAAACAGCTTAATCATCTTTCCAGTAGTGAATTTGATCTAACCGTTTGTGCCGGCACTGGTAGCGTAAGCTTCCCTCTTATGCTCAAGTGAAGAGAGTTTCTGAGAAAAAAAACTGTATACATCTTAGAAATTGTTTTCACGAACAAACTTGATATGTCCGAGTAGCCTGTAGAATGTTTACATTTAGCCTGATTTCAGATGTGTCCATGTAAACAGGATAATTAGAGAAATCGTTCTTCTTACAAAAGCATGTAAACGTTAAACGAACCATTATATTAATCTGACTTTCCACAATCGTTGTATTATTGGGTGCGTGTAACCGTACACAGTGTGTTTTTTTTGTTTTTGTTTCCCACATTCCCATGTCATGCTGAGATCTCTCACTCAATGAATAACAGTGCCGGAGCAGAGTAGGCCCTATAGGCTACAAGTGGTAAGGTGATCACATCAACACAGATGGTAATCGAGCATTTAAGTGCATGCGCTGAATGAGAAACAGACGGCCCCTTCCTTATGACCTTCTTATGACCTTTTGTGTGACCTTCTTGTGACCTTCTTATGACCTCCTTATGGCCTTCTTATGACCTTCTTATGGCCTTCCCAGCCCTCTGCCTGTGAGCATCAAAACCCATCAGTCAGCCTTGAGGCATCTGTGATAAACTTGGCACTCAATCCACAGGATCTCCCAGCTAACACAATACAATACCGCAAAATATTGTGGAATCCGATATCTGATACACGCTCAAGTAGAGATTCATTCCAATACCAAGCTGTTCAACACAGCAGAACAGAATGGGAGCCAGAGGAGCTCAGCCGTTGCTGGGATGGATTCGGCGACGTAAACCTTGCCCACCCATGGCTCGATGAAGTGGCGGTGCTCAATAGTATGGATTTAGATAAAGAGAGTTGTTGTTTCCTTTGCAAAGTACCTGTGTGTATTTGTGTGTGGTGTGTGTGTGTGTGTGTGTGTGTGTGTGTGTGTGTGTGTGTGTGTGTGTGTGTGTGTGTGTGTGTGTGTGTGTGTGTGTGTGTGTGTGTGTGTGTGTGAAACAGGGTCTCCGCAGGAGGCATTTTGTCAATAAGACAATAAGAGTAGGTTGAGAAGTGATTTGGCCCTGACTCAGTTGGAGGGTAACATTGAACACAGGGGCGTTAACTTGGGGGCGTGCACTGGAGGTCAGTAATGAAAACTGGGACTAAAGACTGTGGTGGGTTCATACTACTGCCAGCCAATGCTACACAGTCAGCAAAGGCAGGGGGGCTTGAGTTTGTGTGTGTGTGTGTTTGAAGAGGGATTTTGCAATACACCACATTCAGCTTTTCAGCTTGCCTTGCTTCGACCACAGGGGGTTCCACAGAGAACTTCATTCTGCCCACAACAATGTCCTAACTCCCCTTCTTCAGCATATCATCCGGTTTCTATCAGCATTAAGAATCTGAATTGTGTTTAACAATTTAATTTTTATTACAGTTTACAGTATGAGCAGCAGCTTGATTTCTTACCTCTCTGGCTGGTTGTTTCCATCGTTCCTAACCTCTCTGGCTGGTTGTTTCCACCATGGAAACAACCAGCCAGAGCGGTAAGAAATCAAGCTGCTGCCCATACTGTAAACTGTAATAAAAATTAAACTGTTCACAATTCAGAAAATTAACTCTGAACCAATTACGTTAATTTCAGGACAGGTCACTAAACAAACATATCAATTTAGCTAGCTAGCTTGCTGTTGCTTGCTAATTTGTCCTGTGATATAAATGTTAGGTTGATATTTTACTTGAAATGCACAAGGTCCTCTACTCTGACAATTAATCCTCAGTTAAAACGGGATAAACCGAGTTAATTTCTAATAAGCTCTCCTACTTCAGGCTTCTTCTTCTTTGGACTTTATATGGAGGTTGGCAACCAACTTTAAGGTGCATTACCACCACTAACTGGACTGGACTGTGGACCTCGGTTCATCTTTAAATCACCCACGTGGGTATATGCTCCTAAAAACCAATGAGGAGATGGGAGAGGCGGGACTTTGAGAGCTTTAAGCATCACAAATAGAACCAAGTTCTATTTCAGCGCCTGGCTACGCAGACGCTTGTTGATGCGTGCGGGCGCAATGATTGAATAACATGTATGTGTACATTTATTTTGCAACGTGTGGTCAGCATGTTGGTCCCTTTTTGTGGCACCTGACCACACGACTGAACAGTAGTCCAGGTGTGACAAAACCAGGGCCTGTAGGACCTGCCTTGTTGATAGTGTTGTTAAGAAGGTAGAGCAGTGCTTTATTATGGACACACTTCTCATGTTAGCTACTGTTTACAATCCAGGGTTACTTCAAGCGGTTTAGTCACCTCAACTTGCTTAATTTCCACATTATTTATTACAAGATTTAGTTGAGGTTTAGGGGTTAACCCTCCTGTTGTGTTCCGGTCGTATTGGACCGATTTACATGTTTTCTCTCTGAAAAACGTAGTTCATTTAATCTGATTGTCATAAGGTTCCATGACTTTGTCCACACAGGGCATCTGAACACACAAAATACATTTTGATGATTTTCATTACATTTTGGGTGTTTTATTTAACTTTTGTACACCTGTGGTGTTCCCGGTCAAAAATGACCGGTCATTAGAAATGAATAGGTGAAACTACAATTAGTTTATAAAATTGAGTTCAGGCCCATGCCTATTCATCAGATGGACACACTTCCTCTCCCAGACCCCCACATGCATGTGTGTTTGAGCAAAACCACAAACGCACACACACACCTCACTCCCCTTCTTGGCTTCTATTGCAACCCCAAGGGGAACCTTTCCCCAATAGAATCTTTCCCCCACAGGAACCACACCTGTTGGCATTCTCACAAACAATTACTACATTGTTTCAATAATATATACAGTGAGGGAAAAAAGTATTTGATCCCCTGCTGATTTTGTTTCGTTAGCCCACTGATAAAGAAATGATCAGTCTATAATTTTAATGGTAGGTTTATTTGAACAGTGAGAGACTGAATAACAATAAAAAATCCAGAAAAACGCATGTCAATAATGTTATAAATTGATTTGCATTTTAATGAGGGAAATAAGTATTTGACCCCCTCTCAATCAGAAAGATTTCTGGCTCCCAGGTGTCTTTTATACAGGTAATGAACTGAGATTAGGAGCACACTCTTAAAGGGAGTGCTTCTAATCTCATCTTGTTACCTGTATAAAAGACACCTGTCCACAGAAGCAATCAATCAATCAGATTCCAAGCTCTCCACCATGGCCAAGACCAAAGAGCTCTCCAAGGATGTCAGGGACAAGATTGTAGACCTACACAAGGCTGGAATGGGCTACAAGACCATCACCAAGCAGCTTGGTGAGAAGGTGACAACAGTTGGTGCGATTATTCGCAAATGGAAGAAACACAAAAGAACTGTCAATCTCCCTCGGCCTGGGGCTCCATGCAAGATCTCACCTCGTGGAGTTGCAATGATCATGAGAACGGTGAGGAATCAGCCCAGAACTACACGGGAGGATCTTGTCAATGATCTCAAGGCAGCTGGGACCATTGTCACCAAGAAAACAATTGGTAACACACTACGCCCTGAAGGACTGAAATCCTGCAGCGCCCGCAAGGCCCCCTGCTCAAGAAAGCACATATATATGCCTGTCTGAAGTTTGCCAATGAACATCTGAATGATTCAGAGGACAACTGGGTGAAAGTGTTGTGGTCAGATGAGACCAAAATGAAGCTCTTTGGCATCAAATCAACTCGCCGTGTTTGGAGGAGGAGGAATGCTGCCTATGACCCCAAGAATAGCATCCCCACCATCAAACATGGACGTGGAAACATTATGCTTTGGGGGTGTTTTTCTGCTAAGGGGACAGGACAACTTCACCGCATCAAAGGGATGATGGGCGGGGCCATGTACCGTCAAATCTTGGGTGAGAACCTCCTTCCCTCAGCCAGGGCATTGAAAATGGATCGTGGATTGGTATTCTAGCATGACAATGCCCCAAAACACACGGCCAAGGCAAAAAAGGAGTGGCTCCAGAAGAAGAACATTAAGGTCCTGGAGTGGCCTAGCCAGTCTCCAGACCTTAATCCCATAGAAAATCTGTGGAGGGAGCTGAAAGTTCGAGTTGCCAAACGTCAGCCTCGAAACCTTAATGACTGGGAGAAGTTCTGCAAAGAGGAGTGGGACAAAATCCCTCCTGAGATGTGTGCAAACCTGGTGGCCAACTACAAGAAACGTCTGACCTCTGTGATTGCCAACAAGGGTTTTGCCACCAAGTACTAAGTCATGCTTTGCAGAGGGGTCAAGTACCTATTTCCCTCATTAAAATGAAAATCATTTTATAACATTTTTGACATGCGTTTTTCTGGATTTTTTTGTTTTTTTTGTCTCTCACTGTTCAAATAAACCTACCATTAAAATTATAGACTGATCATTTCTTTGTCAGTGGGCAAACGTACAAAATCAGCAGGGGATCAAATACTTTTTAACCTCACTGTAGAACTTTTCTCGCAGCTCCGGTACATAAAGCTTTTTTGAGGCCTTGATCACAATTCATTCTGTGGCAGCACAATGACCAAACGATATACTGTATGTGATGCTCTTGATCATATCTTTGATCACGACACTGGAGAGGAGGAGAGAGGCCAGGAAACTGACAGTGAATAGCCTGAGATAAATAGCACAACATGTTTCATCTGAGTATTTGTTATAGTCAAAATAATCCATACATTATGCATTTTTTTACTCAAAAACTAGTTGTATGAGCTCAGGTCAATGAGGCCTACAGGCCAAAAATAGCAAATAGAAGTTCAAAACTTGTAATGTTGACAAGAACTTAAGTTGCAAAAAAAATCTAACACAGCATTAGGTGATAATATATGTATTATTATGGACTTATAATCAGCTATAATGGGGCAGTCATTTTGGACCGGGAACACATAATTAAATAACATGAAATGACAGGAGGGTTAATGAATGATTTGTCCCTAAAACAATGCATTTAGTTTTAGAAATATTTATTCCTTGTCACCCACTCTGAAACTAACTGCAGCTCTTTGTTAAGTGTTGCAATAAATATTTGTGTTGCAAGAAACTTTTGTCATAAATAACTAGCTCCCTGGTATACAGAAAATACCCGAGCTCTGAAACAAGCTTCCAGAAAATTGGAACGGAAATAGCACTACACCAAACTG
Organism: Salmo trutta; assembly: GCF_901001165.1. Classification (NCBI taxonomy): domain Eukaryota; kingdom Metazoa; phylum Chordata; class Actinopteri; order Salmoniformes; family Salmonidae; genus Salmo; species Salmo trutta. Next base: position 4,590,963 of record NC_042973.1, read on the forward strand.
GAAGTCTTCCGACTAGCTTGGAAAGACAGTACCGCGCGGTATCGAAGAGCCCTCACTGCTGCTCGATCATCCTGTTTTTCCAACTTAATTGAGGAAATTAAGAACAATCCAAAAATGTATTTTTGATACTGTCGCAAAGCTAACTAAAAAGCAGCGTTCCCCAAGAGAGGATGGCTTTCACTTCAGCAGTGATAAATTCATGAACTTCTTTGAGGAGAAGATCATGATCATTAGAAAGCAAATTACGGACTCCTCTTTAAATCTGCGTATTCCTCCAAAGCTCAGTTGTACAGAACCTGCACAACTCTGCCAGGACCTAGGATCAAGGGAGACACTCAAGGTTTTTAGTACTATATCTCTTGACATATTGATGAAAATAATCATGGCCTCTAAACCTTCAAGCTGCATACTGGACCCTATTCCAACTAAACTACTGAAAGAGCTGCTTCCTGTTCTTGGCCCTCCTATGTTGAACATAGTAAACGGCTCTCTATCCACCAGATGTGTACCAAACTCAATAAAAGTGGCAGTAATAAAGCCTCTCTTCAAAAAGCCAAACCTTGACCCAGAAAATATAAAAAACTATCATCCTATATTGAATCTCCCATTCCTCTCAAAAAATTTGAAAAGCTGTTGCGCAGCAACTCACTTCCATCCTGAGGACAAACAATGTATATGAAATGCTTCAGTCTGGTTTTAGACCCCATCATAGCACTGAGACTGCACTTGTGAAGGTGGTAAATTACATTATAATGGCGTCAGACCGAGGCTCTGCATCTGTCCTCGTGCTCCTAGACCTTAGTGCTGCTTTTGATAGCATCGATCTGCGCATTCTTTTGGAGAGATTGGAAACCGAAATTGTTCTACACGGACAAGTTCTGGCCTGGTTTAGATCTCATCTGTCGGAAAGATATCAGTTTGTCTCTGTGGATGGTTTGTCCTCTGACAAACCAACTGTAAATTTCGGTGTTGCTCAAGGCTCCGTTTAAGGACCACTATTGTTTTCACTATATATTTTACCTCTTGGTTTTGTCATTCAGAAACATAATGTTAACTTTCACTGCTATGCGAATGACACACAGCTGTACATTTCGATGAAACATGGTGAAGCCCCAAAATTGCCCTCCCTGGAAGCCTGTGTTTCAGACATAAGGAAGTGGATGGCGGCAAATGTTCTACTTTTAAACTCGGACAAAACAGAGATGCTTGTTCTAGGTCCCAAGAAACAAAGAGATCTTCTGTTGAATCTGACAATTAATCTTGATGGTTGTACATTCGTCTCAAATAAAACTGTGAAGGACCTCGGCGTAACTCTGGACCCTGATCACTCTTTTGACAAACATATTAAGAATGTTTCAAGGACAGCTTTTTTTCAATCTACTTAACATCGCAAAAATCAGAAACTTTCTGTCCAAAAATGATGCAGAAAAATGTATCCATGCTTTTGTCACATCTAGGTTAGACTACTGCAATGCTCTACTTCCGGCTACCCGGATTAAGCACTAAATAATCTTCAGTTAGTGCTAAACACGGCTGCTAGAATCTTGACTAGAACGAAAACATTTGAGCACCAGTAAGTCACTGGCTTACTGGTGCTCTTCCATCCCGTCCCTAGGAGGGGTGCGTCACTTGAGTGGTTTGAGTCACTGACATGATCTTCCTGGCCAGGTTTGGCGCCCCTCTCGGGATCGTGCCATGGGGGAGATCTTTGTGGGCTATAATCTGCCTTGTCTCAGGGTTGTAAGTTGGTGGTTGAAGATATCCTTCTAGTGGTGTGGGGGCTGTGCTTTGGCAAAGTGGATGGGGTTATATCCTTGGTTATTCTTCCACAATGTCACAATAGATGGCAAAAGTGTCAAGTTATGTATCAATGGATTCGATTTATTAAGGGTATACTGTGCAACGTTCATAAGGTCTGGAAGCCTAATATGGAATACTCTATGACAAAAGGAGTCCGTATTGAAAACATGTCCACCTCAGTGGAGTTACCTTTTCAGGCAATCCTCAGCGGTTGGGCTGCTCAGTCCTGGCCCTGGGTGTCTGCCTTACTGTTGGTTGTCGCTCTAGCCTTAGCCAAACACACTTGAAAAACATATAATGAATGTTTCACTAAGATCCTAAAGCTGAGTGGGGTGAGTTGGGTTGGGGCTCTGCATGGCGGTGGACCCTTGGGGGGCAGGACGGGGTGATCCAGCTCTTTTGTGTGCAAGTAAAAAGAGCTCTACAGTACTATCAGACTTATGATTTGAATGATTCAGTTATTACTGGGACTGTGAAGCATGTTTTCTTCTTTTGGCTCAATATTTCAAAAGTTTGGATTTGAAATCAAACCATGACTATGATGTTAAAGTGCACGCTGTCAGATTTCATTTAGAGATATTTTCATCCATGTTGGTTGAACTGTTTAGAAATGACTGTACGTTTTGTACATAGCCCCCCCCCCGCCTCCCATTCACTTAAAGTAGCAAAAAGTGAAGTATTTGATCTCACATTCATAGCATGCAACGGCTACGTTAAGCCAAGCAGTTGCCATACCAAACGGTGATGCAGCCAGTCAAGATGCTCTCAGTGGTGCAGCTGTATAACTTTTTAAGGATCTGAGGGCAGATGCCAAATCTATTCAGCCTCCTGGGGGGAAGGTCCGTTGTCGTGCCCTCTTCACAACTGTGTTGGTATGTGTGGACCATGATAGATCCTTGTGGACACTGAGTTACTTGAAGCTCTCGCAACCGCTCCACCCGCCCTGTCGATGTGACAGGGGGCATGCTCAGCCCTCCGTTTCCTGTAGTCCACGTTCACCTCCTTTGTCTTGCTGACGTTGAGGGAGAGGTTGTTGTCAGGTCACAGACCTCCTCCCTGTAGGCCTTCTCATCGTCGTCGGTGATCAGGTCTACCACGATCGTGTCGTCAGCAAACTTGATACGGTGTTGGCGCAGCCACGGAGTCGTAGTTGAACAGGAAGTAAAGGAGGGGACAGAACATCCTTTAATAAATCCTCCGTGTTGCATGTCACATATATATTTCATTAGAAGATACTGTGTATGATTATGTTTCCAATATGTATACAATATCATCATCATCATCGTTGCCTATGTGTTATCGTACACATTCATCGCCATCAAGAAGTGGGGCACCCGAGTGGCGCAGCGGTCTAAGGCGTCACTACAGACCCTGGTTCGATTCTGGGCTCTATCACAACCGGCCGTGATCGGGTGTTCCATAGGGCGGCGCACAATTGGCCCCAGCGTCGTCCAGATTAGGGGAGGGTTTGGCCGGGGTAAAATAAGAATTTGTTCTTAACTGTCTTGAATAGTTACATAAAGAAAAAAAAAACGTGTGGAGCGTGTAGCACTCTGATTCAAGAGATTCAGTCATCCAGAGTGTAAATTAAACACAGATAAAAGCACATCAAGTGTGTTTTTGGGGGGGAAGTGGAGGCTAATACCATGTATTATAGCAATTCACCGTTCCCTGGAAGAGCCTCAGAATGTATTTCTTCTCAGCCTTGTGTTCATTCTACTCAATTCTCAACACATCAATCCATCAGGAGAGGGAAGGAGTCGGATATGCTGGAGAGGTAAGCATACCACTTGCCTGTCAGATAGACACTATATGATGATTATCTATTCGCTCAAGGCACTTGTCCTCACCCCTGCACAGCCATGTCCACACCTGACTACCAAATATGCACATGCTGCACAGATGAGTTGACTATCTTATATGTGATGAGTTGACTATCTTATATGTGTAATGAGTTAACTATCTTATATGAGTAATGAGTTAACTATCTAATATGAGTAATGAGTTAACTATCTAATATGAGTAATGAGTTAACTATCTAATATGAGATGAGTTGACTATATTACATTAGTGTTAACTGTTAATTAACTTGTTGATTACTTGCATTAATATATCTCCTGACTCTAATTTATATGTGCAAAACAATGCAACTATGCAAATCTGTTTAAAATCACTGAAGGATCATGTGTAAAACCCAAATGCAACTCCTTCTCTGTGTGTCTGTGGGCTGTCACAATCGCTGCGTCTCCACATCACAGCAAGTTAAAATAACTATTTGTTGATGGGACAGAATAGAGAGCATTTTTTCACATCAGCGTATCGATTTAAGCCCAGAAATAATTATAAACATCAAGAGCTTTCCCTTCAGCGAGACAAACTTACGGAGATCACGTAACACTCAAGATGTTTATGTCGCATCTTTCTCAAAACGATCTGCTCCTTTTCTTGGGAGGTAGAGGGTGATTTTTTGTTGTTGAGAGTTTTGTTTCATTTCTGGGGTATGTCCGCCTAAAGTGCTGGCATATTCCGTCTGCCCCCCCCCCCCCCCCCCCCACCCACCCCACCCCACCCCACACCCATCGACGAGTGCTTATGGAGTAGTCTCTGGCAAATGTCACATTTCCATGGGAGAGACAGAGAGTGGCTGAGAGGGTTCAGATCTGTGATTTAATCAGTAGCTCCTTAGAGATTTAGGTGTTTAATCTGGGTAAATGGGTGGGTGATTGTGAATTCTGATCTATCAAACTCAAACATGGGGAATGATGACAATGTGACCCCTTTGTACATACTGAACTTCTCATTGAGCATGTGATTTCAGTGTGTGTGTGAGCATGTTGTTTCACCAGAACATCCTTGGTCAATCTTCACCCCTCTAACTTCCTCAGATCTCAGATCTCCCTTTGAAATTAACATATCATATAATAATATAATATATAAATATACATATGGGTGGTCGTGGGAATCAAACCCCTAATTCTGTCTGCAAGCGCCACGCTCTACCAACTGAACCATACAGTACTACAAGAAACGAGGAAGGAAGCGACCTCCCTCTAATGTCTTCTGGCTGTGCAGAGAGCTAGCTTTGGCAATTAAAGTGTGTTCCACTCTGTTGTACATGTGCAAAACACATTTCCCCTCCTAAAAATCAACAAAGCCGCCAGTGAACGAATGAAAGGAAAAGTGGGGAGAATGCTATCAATTTGGGGAACGGATTGAGAGCCAATGCAGGGAAATTAGAAGGAATGATTGCAACCCCCCCCCCCTTCCTCCTTCTTACTCACTCCTCCCTGCGACTAGTGGCACACAAACGGCAGAACAAATCTTCCCACTGAATTATCCCAAGCCCTGAATCTTCTCTCTTTGTTCTCTATCCACAGGCAATATGGCTCCACATCGACCAATATTAGAATTCTGCACTTTTGTGCATAATGCACATCTCATTGTTATTGACCAGTCTTTCCAGAAGCCGTGTGGCTAGTACAGTATATTCTCTAACACATGTTGGTGGTGCTGTGGGGTGGAAGGGCAGAGGCCTTTAAAGAGAGTATGCTTCAGCATGCTGCTGAAAGTGGCAGTCGAACATGCTGACCACACCGCTCGCGTTGAGTGCGTGAGCGTTGCAAAATAAATGTTACGCATGCACGTTATTCAATCTTTTAATCTGCAACTGCTCTCGAGCGTCAACGAGCGTCTGCGTAGCCAGGCGTTAAAAGAGAATTTGGTTCCGCCTTTCCAATCTCCTCATCCTCGTTGGTTTTTAGGAGCATACAGTATACCCATGTGGGTGATTGAAAGACGAACTGAGGTCCACACTCCAGTCCAGTTGGTGGTGGTAAAGTAGGTTGCCAACCGACATATAAAGTCCACAGAAGAAGAAGAAGACTACTGAAGGAAGAGAGATTACTATAAACAATTAGTTTCCCCTTTTATCTGTGGATTAAATGTCGGAGTAGAGAACATGATTTTATTTACTCAAAATGGGTCAAAATTCTACAAAGTTCCAGAAAAAAAGGACCTTGTGCATTTCAGGCAAAAAAAAGCTATCCAGTGTTTGTATCCCAGGATAAATTAACTAGCAACGGTCTAGACATCATGTAAGAATACATCAACAGGTAATGATATTTTGGATGTTACCAAGATGGTAACTTGCACACTGTTTAGTAAGCAGAGAGCCAGAGACTGACCATGAAATGTGTGTGTGAGTCGCAAAAACACACATATAAAAAGTGAGAGGACCGAGAGAAATGCCAAAGGAAGTTAAATATATACCACCACAACAACAAATCATGCACGGAGCCAGAAGACCCAAGGATATTTCAGAAGACACCTATAAAATCTACACTGCCACAACAAATCATAGTACTACTCCCTGCCCATACAACACCAGCCAACAAGAACAGGGGGGGCTTCTGTCTGTGTGTGTGTGTGTGTGTGTGTGTGTGCGTGTGCTTGTGGGTGTAAGTTTTTGAACTGTATTTACCGCTTGGTGTATATGTGTGTTTAAGTCAGACAGGTCAGGTCAGTGTTCGACATTCATCTATATCTGAGGACATCGGGAGATGACGTGGAAACCGGCCGCTAGGGACAACAGTTAGCGCTGTTACGTTCAAGAAGGTTTCATATTTGCTAAGGCATTGTGAACAAGAATTGTTTTAAGCCTATCCCAAACCTTAACCCTTACCTTTACCAGTCGGAGTTCATGCCTAAGTTTAAGAATTCTGAGTTAGATGAACTTAACTTTGGAACGATACGGAGAAGTAACCAAACACTTTGAAACGTGATGTTTTGATCAATTTCTAAATTGAACGTTTGAGAAACACAGATATATGTCTAATTCTGACATGAGAGTGTGAGAGCTTGTTGGTTTAAGCATATGTATTAAACTATAAACAGTATCGATGACAATTCAAATGTGTTTGTCTGTCTGTTTGACAGTGATATCAGCCCACCCTAGCGTGTGTATGTAGTACGTGTGTTTGCACACTCGTGGTGTTCTCTCTTCCTACACACATCTTCTCTCCTACCAAATCCTCCCCTCTCCTCCACTCTCTTCCCTTCTCTTCCCTCTCTCCTCTCGCTCCTCTCGGGCCTTGCTAATGAATGGCTCCAGACTGCTACTATTTCATCGCATTTTTGAGACCCTTTGACTTGGCTGTGAGGGGTAAAATCTTTAACTGGTCGCATCGGTTCGAGCTGCACATTCTACATGGTCATCTCACTCAAAACATAATTTTTAGGAGGCTAAAACCATGATTTTGTCAAACAGTAAAGTATATTTTCCTCATGAAACTGTCTGCCTGCCCATCTACCTGTTTCGTTGGGAATTGCCACTGTGTTCAGCAGCCAATCTCTCTCTCCTTATTCAGGGAAAGAAAGTTTCTGACTGTAGGCCTATAACATTTGAAAATCTACTTGCTGGTAAAACACAGCTATCATGTTGACACAGCTGAAGAGGCCACTTAGTGGCCAGTTTATGTGGAATACCACGCCATTCACAAAAATGTTTCGCTCCTACAGACAGTGAGTCACGTGACCGTGGCTTGCTATATAAAGCAGGCAGACAGGCATCAAGGCATTCAGTTACTGTTCCATTGAATGTTAGAAAGTGCAAAACAAGTGGCCTACGCTCAGAAAAAAGGGTTCCAACAAGCTTATTCGGCTGTCCCCATAGGAGAACTGTTCCAGGTAGAACTTTTTGGATTTCAGGTAGAACCCTTTTGGGTTCAATGTAGAACTCTCTGTGGAAAGGGTAGTGTATTTATTGTATTTATTATGGATCACCTTTAGCTCCTGCCAAGGTAGCAGCTACTCTTCCTGGGGTTTATTATGGATCCCCATTAGTTCCTGCCAAGGCAGCAGCTACTCTTCCTGGGGTTTATTATGGATCCCCATTAGTTCTTGCCAAGGCAGCAGCTACTCTTCCTGGGGTTTTATTATGGATCCCCATTAGTTCCTGCCAAGGCAGCAGCTACTCTTCCATGGCTCTATGTAGTATTGTGCACCAGTGGTGAAAATAATACTCAATTGTCATACTTGACTAAAAGTAAATAGAAAATGACTCAAGTAAAAGTGAAAGTCCCCCAGTAAAAGTCTAAAAGTATTTGGTTTTAGATATATTTAAGTATCCAAATTAAATGGAATTGCTAAAATGTAAACGTATACATTTTTTCATGATCCTTATATGTAGCAAACCAGACGACACCATTTTTTAAAATTTTTTTTATTTAAGCATAGCCAGGGGCACAGTCCAACACTCAGACATAACTTACAAAGGAAGCATTTGTGTTTAGTGAGTCAGATCAAGTAGGATCACTAGGGGTGACCATGGATGTTCCCTTGAGTGTGTGAATTGGACAATTTTCCTGTCAAAATGTAAGGAGTACTTTTTGGGAGTCAGGGAAAATGTATGGAGAAAAAAAGTACATTATTTTCTTTAGGAATGTAGTGAAGTAAATGTAAAGATTGCCAAAAGTATAAATAGTAAAGTAAAGCACAGATACCCCCAAAAACGACCTAAGTAGTCCTTTAAAGCATTTTTACTTAAGTACTTTACATCACTGGCCACCAGTGCGTAATTCCAAACTATATCTGTATATACTGTAACAACAATAACATCTCAAAACTTTGCTGGTATTCTTTTGTCCATTATTTAGTTGTTTCATATATGATATTCTTAGCTAGAAATACTTTATTACCATTTTAGTCTATAATTAGCCATAATCCATAAATGCCACCATATAGGGTTCAATATGGAACCAATTTAGGTTCAGTGAAGAAGAACCATACATAGATACTAGCAGTGGGTATTACTGCACAATACATAGATGCTAGTAGTGGGTATTACTGTACAATACATAGATACTAGTAGTGGGTATTACTGTACAATACATGGATACTAGTAGTGGGTATTACTGCACAATACATAGATACTAGTAGTGGGTATTACTGTACAATACATAGATACTAGTAGTGGGTATTACTGTACAATACATAGATACTAGCAGTGGGTATTATATTACAATACATAGATACTAGTAGTGGGTATTACTGTACAATACATAGATACTAGTAGTGGGTATTATATTACAATACATAGATACTAGCAGTGGATATTACTGTACAATACATAGATACTAGCAGTGGGTATTATATTACAATACATAGATACTAGTAGTGGGTATTACTGTACAATACATAGATACTAGTAATGGGTATTACTGTACAATACATAGATAGTAGTAGTGGGTATTACTGTACAATACATAGATACTAGCCGTGGGTATTACTGTACAATACATAGATACTAGTAGTGGGTATTACTGTACAATACATAGATACTAGCAGTGGGTATTACTGTACAATACATAGATACTAGCAGTGGGTATTATATTACAATACATAGATACTAGTAGTGGGTATTATATTACAATACATAGATACTAGTGGTGGGTATTACTGTACAATACATAGATACTAGCGGTGGGTATTACTGTACAATACATAGATACTAGCAGTGGGTATTACTGTACAATACATAGATACTAGCAGTGGGTATTATATTACAATACATAGATACTAGTAGTGGGTATTATATTACAATACATAGATACTAGTGGTGGGTATTACTGTACAATACATAGATACTAGCAGTGGGTATTATATTACAATACATAGATACTAGTGGTGGGTATTACTGTACAATACATAGATACTAGCAGTGGGTATTACTGTACAATACATAGATACTAGCAGTGGGTATTATATTACAATACATAGATACTAGCAGTGGGTATTATATTACAATACATAGCCTGTTGAGGATCTTATCCCGATCTTATCCCGGTATTGGGATTCATTGTCATGTGACCATGGCGGGGAATTCAAAACTGCAAGAGTAATCATTTCAAAAAATCAAATAATCAACTATTTTCCTCCATTTGAAAGATATATCTCCTAAATCTAACCACGCTGTCCGATTTTCAGAGGCATTACGGAGAATGCATAAAGTTAGGTTATGTGAGGAGAGTACATTGACAATAGCTGCGTGTAATGTTTAGCCAATTCAAAGAAGGGCATCAACAGACAGAAAACTAGCTAGAATTATGCACTTACCTTTGACAATCTGCATCAGATGACACTCATAGGACATTATGTTATACAATACATGCATTTTTAGTTCCATCAAGTTCATATTTATATCCAAAAACAGCATTTACAGTCGCGGTGAAATTCAGAATTTTTTTCGGCTCGAATGCACCCAGTGAATCCAGCATTACAAATCACGGAATTACTATTCGAAAACATTGGTAAATTATAATATTGTCATTCAAAGAATAATATATTATCATCTCGTAATTGCTACCGAATGGCCAGATCTCAAAATAACTTTACTGGGAAATCACATTTTGCATAAACTGGGTACTATGCTAACAACAATAAGCTATATGCTAAGCTAAGCTAAGCTATACCGTTAGCATTAGCATCATCTAATATCGATAATAACATTCTAAATATCCCCTTACCTTTGATTATCTCCATCAGAAGGCGCTGCCAGAGATCCCAGGTCCAGAACAAATGTGGTTTCTTTTGACAAAGTTCATAATTTATGTCCAAATAGTTAGCGTTCAGTAGGCTCCCACAAAATGAGGTGGGCAGTGTAAAGTCACGTCGAAAAGCTAAAGAAAACCTAGTAAATAATCTATTTACGTTTGTTTAAACATGTCAAACGTTGTTTAGCACTAATCTTTTGTTCCATTTTTAACGTGAAACATCAGTAAACATCAGTAATATTTTCACACAACCTATCAAGTGTCTAGAATAAACGATAATGACAAAGGCACTCTTCTCAGATTCATGCGCAGGCGCAAAAAATGAAGTGATGACGTGTCAACTTGTAAGCTTTCTAATTCGGTCTGTATTCATGACAGATGCTTCCAACAACTTTCTAAAGATCGTTGACATCTAGTGGAAGCAGTAGGAGTTGCGAACTGAATCCTTTCTCACTGTGGTATCTTTAAAACAATGACACTAAATAGTACAGTCACAAAATTCTCATTTTTTTTAATCTATTTTTCACAGGTTTTTGCCTGCAATATGAGTTTTGTTATACTTACAGACACCATTCAAACTGTTTTAGAAAATTCAGAGTGTTTTCTATCCGAATGTGTTAATAATATGCATATCCTAGCTTCTGAGTTGGTGTAGGAGGCAGTTAAAAATGGGCACATATTTCTTTCAAAATTCTCAATACTGCCCCCGTGGCCCGTAGAGGATAGATACTAGCCGTGGGTATTACTGTACAATACATAGATACTAGTGGTGGGTATTACTGTACAATACATAGATACTAGCGGTGGGTATTATATTACAATACATAGATACTAGTGGTGGGTATTACTGTACAATACATAGATACTAGCAGTGGGTATTACTGTACAATACATAGATACTAGTAGTGGGTATTACTGTACAATACATAGATACTAGCAGTGGGTATTATATTACAATACATAGATACTAGCAGTGGGTATTATATTACAATACATAGATACTAGTAGTGGGTATTACTGTACAATACATAGATACTAGCAGTGAGTATTATATTTAGAGCTAGTGATCGAGCTTATGTGTTCTGAATTGCCACTTATTCAGGTAGTGAATTAGCCCCAAATAAATGTGCCTAGTGCACATGTACATACAGGCAAATTCATCTCCATTGAACAACAACAAAAAATATCTCAAAATTCTAACGCCCTCTATTAACAGTAAAATATAACAACAAATAGCTTAACTGCCTACCCACAATTCTTGAATACTATCTCGGTAGTCTATTAGACTTCTTGATAAACCACTGTGAATGACTTTAGAAGATGATACAAATATTTTCTATTACATGACACCGTGGAACATAAACTGGTGCAACCAAATCATGGGCTAGTGCCAACTAGTGAAAAACGAAGGGGAAAATGTTATCCTGGGAGCCCTGTAATGTGTCGGAAAGCAGAGGGCACCCAAGGAGGCCTTCCTGTGCATATTGGGTTTGGTGGAAGTGATTAGAAGGGGATTTTGGGTGGATGGGGGGGTTGTTATCACTGCATTTGATTTATCACCCTCAGCTGGGAAAGCCCAACGCAACAGAAAAATACAAATTAAAATATAAACATTCTAGGTGTATTCCCCCCCCCCCAAGAAACTCCTCTAGGATGGAAACAGAAAACACATCTTCTGTAGCTCTACTAGAACTTGCATTTCAGATGCAAATCCTTCAAGCTTTTTAACTGAGACTGTCTAGTGTGGCAGATGGGCAGGGGATTGGACTTTTGGGACAACTCCATTAGTTCCATTGTACCAGACAAGCTCAATCATCTCAATTAAATATATTTATTTGTATGATTTAAGTATTTGAAAGACAACAAGTCCCCCCCCCCCCAAAAAAAAAACACCTTTCTTTCAACCAACTTGTGGTCGAAATGGTCATAGAAAATATTAGGAAAATTTGGTGCCATTAATTTTTTGATCCATCATATTGAGAACAAATTCTTATTTACAATGACGGCCTACCCTGGACGACGCTGGGCCAATTGTGCGCCACCCTGTGGGACTCCCAACGACGGCCAGATGTGATACAGCCTGGAATCGAACCAGGGACTGTAGTAACACCTCTTGCTACTGAGATACAGTGCCTTAGACCGCTGCGCCTCTCGGGTTAATACCGTGAGGTGACATGAGAAAGCAGCTGTGGGAACGGGTGGTGGAAGGGCAGTTACCAAATAAACACACAGACTCTGCTTCCGTCTCTGGAGCAGTGTTATTGGGGGTCTGGGTTTAGCCAAGAGGCGCCTTAGATGCTGAACTGCTTGGGTCCTTTGTTTTGTTTTTCTGTGAAAAAAAAGCTTAAGTAATGTTACCATTCACTCTCCAAAAGAAACACACAAGCAAAAAACGCAAGCGCACACACACAGACACACACACACCAATGAGGTACCTCAATGTTTTGAAACCTTTTTCTGGTATTTGGTCCCTACAGTAGCTCCATGCTGCTGGGTTGGAGCAGTTTATTTCCAGGCTTGTTTTACTCCTTTCAAACGCAGTAAATTACTAGCTCACACTATACAGATAATAGCCCATTCATGTCCTTAAGTGCATGTACAGTGGAAGTGAGTTATCGCCACCTACCCACAGTGCTATAAAGTTTCCCCTTGAAAATATATAGCATCATTACAGATAAGAGAAAAAAAATACTTACAACATCTTTGTCTCTGTCACATGCTCTTGTTTAGGGGAATTTCAAGGAAAACATATCCAGCTAAAATATTCTAGATCCAGACTGTGTTTTATAGTATAAGCATCTTTCTCAAACTTTTTGAAGCCTCTTTCATCATTCACCCTTACTGTATTTAATGGATAAGAATAACTGTAGGACATCCTCCCATTTTCCAAAACTATGAGGAGTTTGAGAAGTGTTGTGAAACTATGAGGAGTTTGAGAAGTGTTGTGAAACTAATGAGCATGAGTTTTTTTTTTTTTTGTCTGGGGAAGCAGATATTTAAGAACAAAACTGTGAAGTTCTGGGAAAGAAGTAGAACTATGCGGAGGGGGTGATACTTCATGATTTTGTCTGCCTCTTTTGATAAAGATCCAACTATAACACAGCTTGTGCATGACGTTCACACACTTGGTCTCCCACTGACAAATATGTCAATTAATAGATTTGTTTCTGGCGATAATAGCCAACCAGGGGAGGTTCGTGCTGCAGTCCAGGAAAATAAAGAATAATCTCCCCGGAATAGCACAATCCTCCATGATACACTAGATGATCAAAAGTATGTGGACACCAGCTCGTCGAACATCTCATTACAAAATCATGGGTATCAATATGGAGTTGGTCCCCCTTTGTTGCTATGACAGCCTCCACTGTTCTGGGAAGGCTTCTATTCGATTTTGTTACAGGGGACTTGCTTCCGTTCAGCCGCAAGAGCATTAGTGAGGTCGGGCACTGATGTTGGGCAACTAGGCCTGGCTCGTAGTTGGAGTCCTAACTCATCACAAAGGTGTTTGATGGGGTTGAGGTCAGGACTCTGTGCAGGCCAGTCAAGTTCTTCAACACCGATCTCGACAAACATTTTTGTTGTATGGACCTCGCGAAAGCGCCATCCCCGAACTGTTACCACAAAGTTGGAAGGACAGAATCGTCAAAAATGTCATTGTAGACTCTAGCGTTAAGATTTCCCTTCCCTGGAGGTAAGGGGCCTAGCCTGAACAATGAAAAACAGCCCCAGACCATTATTCCTCCTCTACCAAACTTTCAACTTGGCACTATGCATTGGGGCAGGTAGCGTTCTCCTGGCATCCGCCAAACCCAGATTCATTCGTCGGACTGCCAGATGGTAAAGCGTGATTCATCACTCCAGAGAACACATTTCCACTGCTCCATAGTTCAATGGTGGCTGGCTTTACACCACTCCAGCCGACTCTTGGCATTGCTCATGGTTATCTTAGACTTGCGTGCGGCTGCTCGGCCATGGAAACCCGTTTCATTAAGCTCTCGATGAACAATTCTTGTGCTGCCGTTGCTTCCAGATGTCGCACCCTGACCTGAGAGAGAAGTTTTATTTCTCTATTTTGTTAGGTCAGGGTGTGGGGTGGGCATTCTATGTGTTACATTTCTATGTTGTTTTTTTCCTTTGATTGTCCTAGTATGGTTTCCAATCAGAGGCAGCTGTCTATCGTTGTCTCTGATTGGGAATCATACTTAGGCAGCCCTTTTTCCCTCCTTCAGTCTGGGATCTTGTTTTTGTAGAGCTCAGTAAGCCTGCAGAACGTGACGGTTGTTTTTCGCTGTTTATTATTTTGATTTAGTGTTCTGAGTTAAATAAAATAGAAATATGAACACTTACCACACTGCTCCTTGGTCTTCTCCTTACGACGATCGTCACACCAGAGGAAGTTTGGAACTCGGTGATGAGTGTTGCAACTGAGAACAGATGACCGCCAAGTGCTTCAGTGAGCTTGTGTGGCCTATTACTTCACGGCTGAGCTCCTAGATGTTTCCAACACTTACAGTTGACCAGGGCAGCTCTAGAAGGGCAGATATTTGATGAATTGACTTGTTGGAAAGATGGCATCCTATGATGGTGCCACGTTGAAAGTCACTGAGCTCTTCAGTAAGGCAATTCTACTGCCAATGCCTGTTTATGGCGTTTGCATGGCTGTGTGCTCGATTTTATACACCTGTCAGCAACTGGTGTGGCTGAAATAGCCGAATCCACAAATTTAAAGGCGTGTCCAAATACTTTTGTATATATAGTCCTGTGAGAGATTTTGTAAACACAGACAGACTTCTGGGTTCTACTTATAGGATAATGAAGGTACCAAATTAGCTTGTCTCAACCTTTCACAACTAGAATGGTCATGAAGGAGGATACAGCAAAATGTTATCAACGAGTGATTTCATCACACAGTTAGCCACAAGGGTTAGCTAGCCCTGCTGCAAAAAGACAACAGACAAATCAAATCAAATCAAATCAAATGTATTTATATAGCCCTTCGTACATCAGCTGATATCTCAAAGTGCTGTACAGAAACCCAGCCTAAAACCCCAAACAGCAAGCAATGCATGTGAAAGAAGCACGGTGGCTAGGAAAAACTCCCTAGGAAAAACTCCCTAGAAAGGCCAAAACCTAGGAAGAAACCTAGAGAGGAACCAGGCTATGAGGGGTGGCCAGTCCTCTTCTGGCTGTGCCGGGTGGATATTATAACAGAACATGGTCAAGATGTTAAAATGTTCATAAATGACCAGCATGGTCAAATAATAATAATCATAGTATTAGAGGAAGTTTAAATGTTTTATAGTCTGTGCCAAATTGTCCGACTGTGAATAGTGAGCATGCTTCTACACTAGCTATCAGGTGCATGTCCAGGCGAAAGTGGCTTACAGTAAGTTTGTACTGTACACCCCTACACTGCTGCTAGATAATGTAATGCTGTCGGGTTAAAATAATGCCTACAAACATGACGAAGTGTCTCCATGTGTATAAGGTTAGGGTACATATAGGTGACAAACTGTGTGGAGGATGAGTCACCTATCATCACATTTGATCTAATTAGATTCATTTTGTGAAAGAAAAACATTGAATTGCTCAAGGACATTATGGACTGAACACAACCCAATCATATCTATTATAGACTGAACACGATCCAATCATATCTATTATGGACTGAACACGGTCCAATCAAATCTGTTCTGGACTGAACACGGTCCAATCAAATCTGTTCTGGACTGAACACGATCCAATCATATCTGTTCTGGACTGAACACGATCCAATCATATCTGTTCTGGACTGAACACGGTCCAATCAAATCTGTTCTGGACTGAACACGATCCAATCATATCTGTTCTGGACTGAACACATTCCAATCAAATCTGTTCTGGACTGAACACGATCCAATCATATCTGTTCTGGACTGAACACAATCCAATCAAATCTGTTCTGGACTGAACACGATCCAATCATATCTGTTCTGGACTGAACACAATCCAATCATATCTGTTCTGGACTGAACACAATCCAATCAAATCTGTTCTGGACTGAACACGATCCAATCATATCTGTTCTGGACTGAACACAATCCAATCATATCTGTTCTGGACTGAACACGATCCAATCAAATCTGTTCTGGACTGAACACGATCCAATCATATCTGTTCTGGACTGAACACAATCCAATCTGCAATCCAGTCATCAAATGTTTTATTGCAGATTTCACTCTCTTTACTTTTACCAGGCGATAGTAGGACCATTAAGAGCCACCCAAATAGCATTACACCGATTACATCTTAAAATGACCACAGAAGGTAGAGAACATTTTTTTTAGCTTTTTCTTTGGAGGGGGTGGAAAGGGGGCTAGAGAAAGTGATTTTAAACCTACATTAGTAAGAATACATGGTCTTATTGAAGGAGACAAGGTCAACAGGGGAGATTTATGTACATTAGTGAGGAGCACCTTCCCCAGATGGAGCAGTTGTGGGTCAACCCGGAATATTAGCTTAGTCAAAAAGAAAGGGCCGTCGGAAGGTCAAGTTGTTCACTGAGAACAGCTGCAAACCATAACAGATACTATTAAAATAGAAAAAGGATAACATGGTGGGTTAGAGTTGGATCATGGTGGGTTAGGTTTAGATCATGGTCGGTCAGGGTTAGATCATGGTGGGTT
The DNA here is from genome assembly GCF_901001165.1 of Salmo trutta. NCBI lineage: Eukaryota > Metazoa > Chordata > Actinopteri > Salmoniformes > Salmonidae > Salmo > Salmo trutta. Next base: position 4,607,977 of record NC_042973.1, read on the forward strand.
AGGTTTAGATCGTTGCGGGTTAGATCGTGGTGGGTTAGGGTTGGATCATGGTGGGTCAGATCATGGTGGGTTAGGGTTAGATCATGGTGGGTTAGATCATGGTGGGTTAGATCATGGTGGGTTAGATCATGGTGGGTTAGGTTAAATCATGGTGGGTTAGATCATGGTGAGTTAGATCATGGTGGGTTAGGGTTAGATTTATGGTGGGTTAGGGTTAGATCATAGTGGGTTAGCTCATGGTGGGTTAGATCATGGTGGGTTAGGGTTACATCATGGTGGGTTAGGGTTAGATTTATGGTGGGTTAGGGTTAGATCATGGTGGGTTAGATCATGGTGGGTTAGATCATGGTGGGTTAGGGTTACATCATGGTGGGTTAGGGTTTGAACATGGTGGGTTAGATTATTGTGGCTTTGGCTTAGATCATGGTGTGTTAGATCATGGTGTGTTAGGGTTAGAACATGGTGGGTTAGGGTAAACTCATGGTGGGTTAGGGTTAGATCATTCCCAAGGGGGACCAGTACGAAAAGAAGAAAAAAACATGTATGAAATGTATGCATTCACTACTGTAAGTTGCTCTGGATAAGAACGTCTGCTAAATGACTAAAATGTAAAATGTAAATGTAATCATGGTGGGTTAGAGATTGATCATGGTGGGTTAGATCATGTTGGGTTAGGGTTAGATCATGTTGGGTTAGATCATGTTGGGTTAAGGTTAGATTATGGTGGGTTAGATCATGTTGGGTTAGATCATGGTGGGTTAGGGTTACATCATGGTGGGTTAGGGTTTGAACATGGTGGGTTAGATTATTGTGGCTTTGGATTAGATCATGGTGTGTTAGATCATGGTGGGTTAGGGTTAGAACATGGTGGGTTAGGGTTAGATCATGGTGGGTTAGATCGTGGTTGGTTAGGGTTAGATCATGGTTAGATCATGGTAGATCATGATCATGGTTAGATAATGATGGGTTAGATCATGGTGGGTTAGATCATGGTAGGTTAGATCATGGGTGTTAGGGTTAGCTCATTGTGAGTTAGGGTTAGATCATGGTGGGTTAGGGTTAGCTCATGGTGGGTTAGGGTTAGATCATGGTGTGTTAGATCATGGTGGGTTAGATCATGGTGGGTTAGGGTTAGATCGTGGTGGGTTAGGGTTAGATCATGGTGTGTTAGATCATGGTGGGTTAGGGTTAGATCATGGTGGGTTAGGGTTAGAGCGTGGTGGGTTAGGTTTAGATCATGGTGGGTTAGATCATAGTGGGTTAGGGTTAGATCGTGGTGCGTTAGATCATGGTGGGTTAGGGTTAGATCATGGTGGGTTAGATCATGGTGGGTTAGATCATGGTGGGTTAGGGTTAGATCGTGGTGGGTTAGTGTTAGATCATGGTGGGTTAGATCGTAGTGGGTTAGGGTTAGATCGTGGTGCGTTAGATCATGGTGTGTTAGATCATGGTGGGTTAGGGTTAGATCGTGGTGTGTTAGATCATGGTGGGTTAGGTTTAGATCATGGTGGGTTAGTTCATAGTGGGTTAGGGTTAGATCATGGTGCGTTAGGGTTAGCTCAAGGTTGGATCTGACAAATTAGTATGGATGCGTGTTTTAGATTGGTTTGTCCTTCGTCAAAACATGAACACATTCACAAGCACACACACACACACAGACACAAACATGTGCGCGTGCAGAGAGAAAACTCTGCCGCAATCAGCCAATGCCTCAGTGAGTGGATAATCTGCCTCTACCCTCAGTTCTACTGGTGAACGTTTAATCCCTGGAGAATAAACTGGAGGAGCTCAGTACGATACTATCAATGGGACATTTAAAACTGTAATATCCTATGTTTCACCGAGTTGTGGCTGAACAAGGACATGGATAATATACATTTAGCTGGGTTTTCCATGCATTGGCAAGACAGAAAAACAGCTTCCCATAAACTGTCTGTGTCTCTTTGTTAAACAACTGCTGGTGGCCAATCTCTAATATTAAGTAAGTCTCTAGGTTTTGTTCGCCTGAGTCAGAGTACTATAATATTTACCAATAGACTTTTCTTCTCTGTTCTTCATAGCTGTCTATTTACCACCACAAACCTATGCTGGCACTAAGACCACATTCAACAAGCTGTATTAGGCGGTGTCGTTTAATAAACATAAAAAAACACCGTAAACAGAACAATCAATGGATGGGTCAAACAAATCCCGGTATCCACGAGCATAACGTACACAAGCACTACAGGAAACAATTCCAGACAAGGACATGGGGGGAACAGAGGGTTAAATACACAACATGTAATTGATATAATTGAAACCAGGTGTGAGGGAAGACAAGACAAAACCAATGGAAAATTAAAGGTGGATCGGCGATGGCTAGAAGGCCGGTGACGTCGACCACCGAACGTCGCCCGAACTAGGAGAGGGACCGAATTCGGCGGAAGTCATGACAGTACCCCCCCCCCCTTGACGCGTGGCTCCAGCAGCGCGCCGACACCGGCCTCGGGGACGACACGGAGGACGAGGCGCAGGGCGATCCGGACGAAGACGATGGAACTCCTGCAGTATTGAAGGGTCCAACACGTTGAAGGGTCCAACACATTGAAGGGTCGACCGGAACCCAGCACCTCTCCTCCGGACCGTACCCCTCCCACCCCACGAGATACCGAAGGCCCCTCGCCCGGCGCCTCGAATCCTGTATGGCGCAAACGGAGTACGCCGGGGCCCCCCCAATGTCCAGAGGGGGCGGAGGAACCTCCCGCACCTCAGACTCCTGGAGCGGACCAGCAACCACCGGTCTGAGGAGAGACACATGGAACGAGGGGTTAATACGGTAATCGGGTGGAAGTTGTAACCTATAACAAACCTCGTTCACTCTCCTCAGGACTTTAAATGGCCCCACAAACCGCGGACCCAGCTTCCGGCAGGGCAGGCGGAGGGGCAGGTTTCGGGTCGAGAGCCAGACCCGGTCCCCCGGTGCGAACACCGGGGCCTCACTGCGGTGGCGATCTGCGTTCTCCTTTTGGCACATCGTGGTCTGCTGAAGGTGAACACGGTGGGATAAATTATGGTGGGTTAGATCATGGTGGGTTAGGGTTAGCTCATGGTGGGTTAGATCATGGTGGGTTAGGGTTAGCTCATGGTGGTTAGGGTTACATCATGGTGGGTTAGATCATGGTGGGTTAGGGTTAGATCACGGTGGGTTAGATCATGGTGGGTTAGATCATGGTGAGTTAGATCATTGTTTGTTAGGGTTAGCTCATGGTGGGTTAGATCATGGTGTGTTAGTGTTAGCTCAGGGTGGTTTAGATCATGGTGGGTTAGGGTTAGCTAATGGTGGGTTAGATCATGGTTGGTTAGAGTTAGCTCATGGTGGGTTAGATCATTGGTGTTAAGGTTAGTTCATAGTGGGTTAGGGTTAGATCATGGTGGGTTAGGGTTAGCTCAAGGTTGGATCTGACAAATTAGTAAGGATGGGTGCTTTAGATTGGTTTGTCCAAAAACATGAACACATTCACAAGCAGACACACACACACAGACAGACAGACAGACAGACAGACAGACAGACAGACAGACAGACAGACAGACAGACAGACAGACAGACAGACAGACACACACACACACACACACACACACACACACACACACACACACACAAACACGCAGAGAGAAAACTCAATCAGCAAATGCCTCAGTGAGTCTGCTTCTACCCTCCGTTCTAACGTTTAATCCCTGGAGAATAAACTGGAGGAGCTCTATTCGATACTATCCTATCAACGGACCATTAAAAACTGTAATATCCTATGTTTCACCGAGTTGTGGCTGAACAAGGACATGGATAATATACATTTAGCTGGGTTTTCCATGCATTGGCAAGACAGAAAAACAGCTTCCCATAAACTGTCTGTGTCTCTTTGTTAAACAACTGCTGGTGGCCAATCTCTAATATTAAGTCTCTAGGTTTTGTTCGCCTTAGTCAGAGTACTATAATATTTACCAATAGCCTTTTCTTCTCTGTTCTTCGTAGCTGTCTATTTACCACCACAAACCGATGCTGTCACTAAGACAACACTCAAAAAGCTGTATTAGACCATAAGCAAACAAAAACAATGCTCATCCAGACACGACGCTCCTAGTGGTGGAGGACTTTAATGCAGGAAAACTGAAATCCGTTTCGCCTAATTTCTACCAGCATGTCACATGGAAACAACAACAACATCAAAACTCTAGATCACCTTTACTCCACACTACAAAGCTTTCCCTCGCCCTCTATTTGGCAAATCTGACAATAACGCTGTTCTCCTGATTCCTGCTTAGACGCAAAAACTCAAACAGGAAGTACCAGTGATGTGCTCAATACGGAAATAGTGAGATAAAGCAAATGCTAAGCTACAGGACGTGTTCACTACCACAGACTGGAATATGTTCCAGGATTCATCCGATGGCATTGAGGAGTATACCACATCAGTCACTAGCTTCATAAATAAGTGCATGGACGTCGTCCCCACAGTGACCGTACATACATATCCCATCCAGAAGCCATGGATTACAGGCAACATCCGCACCGAGCTAAAGGCTAGAGCTGCCACTTTCAAGTAGCGGGACACTAATCCAGACGCTTATAAGAAATCCCGCTATGCCCTACAACAAACCATCAAACAGGCAAAGCATCTATATAGGACTAAGATCGAATTCTACTACACCGGCTCTGACGCTCGTCGGATGTGGCAGGGCATGCAAACTATCATGGATTACAAAGGGAAACCCAGCCACAAGCTGCCCAGTGACGCAAGCCCACCAGACGACCTACAGTGGCAAGAAGAAGTATGTGAACCCTTTGGAAATACCTGGATTTCTACACAGTTTGACCTGTCTTCATCTACTGTTTTCATGTCTTTATTGAACACACCGTGTAAACATTCACAGTGCAGGGTGGTAAAAGTATGGGAACCCTTGGATTTAATAACTGGTTGACCCTCCATAATCTCAACCAAACATTTTCTGTAGACTGTAGACTTGCACAACGGTCAGGAGGAATTTTGTACCATTCCTCTTTACAAAACTGTTTCAGTTCAGCAATATTCTTTGGATGTCTGGTGTGAACCGCTCTCTTGAGTTCATGCCACAGCATCTCAATCAGGTTGAGGTCAGATATCTGATGGGCCACTCCAGAAGGCATATTTTCTTCTGTTGAAGCCATTCTGTTGTTGATTTACTTCTGTGTTTTGGGTCGTTGTCTTGTTGTGCCACGCAACTTCTGTTGAGCCTCAATTAGCGGACAGATAGCCTAAGATTTTCCTGCAAAATATCTGGATAAACTTGGGAATTCATTTTTCTGTCGACGATAGCATGCTGTCTAGGCCCTGAGGCAGCAAAGCAGCCCCAAACCATGATGCTCCCTCCACCATACTTTACAGTTGGGATGAGGTTTTTTGATGTTGGTGTGCTGTACCTTTTTTATCCACAAATAGTGTTGTGTGTTCCTTCCAAACAACTCAAATGTAGTTTCATCTGTCCACAGAATATTTTGCCAGTACCGCTATGGAACATCCAGGTGCTCTTATGCCAACTTATGACTTGCAGCAATGTTTTTTTGGACAGCAGTGGCTTCTTCTGTGGTGTCCACCCATGAAAACCACTGTTGTTTAGTGTTTTACCTATCATAGACTCATCAACAGAGATGTTAGCATGTTCCAGAGATTTCTGTAAGTCTTTAACTGTCACTCTAGGATTCTTCTTAACCTCATTGAGAATTATGCACTGTACTCTTGCAGTCATCTTTGCAGGACGATCACTCCTAGAGAGAGTAGCAACAGTGGTGAACTTTCTCCATTTATAGACAATTTGTCTTACTGTGGAATGATGAGCATCAAGGCTTTTGGAGATACTTTTGTAATCCTTTCCAGCTTTATGCAAGTCAACAATTCTTAATCTTAGGTCTTCTGAGATCTCTTTAATTCGAGGCATGGTTAACATCAGGCAATGCTTCTTGTGAATAGCAAACTCACATTTTGTGAGTGTTTTTTATAGGGCAAGGCAGCTCTAACCAACATCTCCAATCTGGTCTCATTGATTGGACTCCAGGTTAGCTAACTCCTGACTTAAATTAGCTTTTGGAGAAGTCATTAGGCTAGGGGTTCACATACTTTTTCCATCCTACACTGTGAATGTTTAAATGATATATTCAGTATAGACAAGAAAAATACAACAATTTGTCTGTTATTAGTTTAAGCACACTATGACTGTTTATTGTTGTGACTTAGATGAATAGCACATCAAATCTGAAGACCAAATTATGCAGAAATCCAGGTAATTCCACTCACTGACCAGCTGGCAACTGCGTTCACTGACATTTTCAACCTCTCTCTGACCCTGTCTGTAATTCCTACATGTTTCAAGCAGACCACCATAGTCCCTGTGCCCAAGAACGCCAAGGTAACCTGCCTAAATGACTACCACCCGGTAGCACTCACATCTGTAAACATGAAATGCTTTGAAAGGTTCACATCAAGACTCATGTCATGGCTCACATCAACACCATAATCACAAAAAACCCTGGACCCACTCCAATTCACATACTGCCCCCAACAGACCGACAGATGACACAATCTCTACTGCACTCCACACTGCCCTTTCCCACCTAGACAAAAGGAACACCTATGTGAGAATGCTATTCATTGACTACAGCTCAGCGTTCAACACCATAGTGCCCTCCAAGCTCATCACTAAGCTAAAGTCCCTGGGACAGAACACCTCCCTCTGCAACTGGATCCTGGACTTCCTGACGGGTCGCTCCCCCCCAGGTGGTGAGGGAAGGCAAACAAGACATCTGCCATCTGCCCTCAACGTGGGGGCCACTCAGGGGTGCGCGCTTAGTCCCCTCTTGTACTCCCTGTTCAACCACGACTGCATTGCCACACACAACTCCAACACCATCATTAAGTTTGCCGACGACACGACAGTGGTAAGCCTGATCACAGACGTCGATGAGACAGCCTATAGGGAGGAGGTCAGAGACCTGGTAGTGTGGTGCCAGGACAACAATCTCTCACTCAACTTCAGAAAGACAAAGGAGCTGATCGTGGATTACTGGAAAAAAACATCCGATCACGCCCTCATTCACATTGACAGGGCTGTAGTGGAGAAGGAGAAGGTTAAGCGCTTCAAGTTCATTGGTGTCCACATCAGTAAGGATCTATCATAGTCCAAACACACTAACACAGTCGTGAAGAGAGGCTGAAAGTTCTACAGCTGCACCACCGAGAGCATCCTGACTGGTTGCATCCCCGCCTGGTATGGCAACTTCTCAGCATCAGATGGCAAGGTGCTACAGAGGGTAGTGTGTACGGCCCAGTACATCACTAGGGCTGAGCTCCTTGCCACCCAGGACCTCTACACAAGGCGGTGTCACAGGAAAGCCCTAAAAATTGTCAAAGATTCCAGCCACCTAAGTCATAGACTGTTCTCTCTGCTACCGCACGGCAAGTGGTACCGGAGTGCCAAGTCTCGGACCAAAAGGCTACTTATAAGCTTCAACCCCCAAGCGATAAGACTGCTGAGCAGTTCATCAATTGGCTACCTAGACTACTATCATTTTAACCTCCTGATTTGATTGTTTTCTATTATAATTCTTTGCACTGACTTTCTTGCACAGGCTCGATTTACTTAATATTTTTTAAACTCTGCATTGTTGGTTAAGGGCTCCTAAGTAAGAATTTCAAGGTTGTTTTCGGCGCATGTCACAAATACAATTCAATTTGATTTCACATTTATTTTGGGACAAGTCCAACACATTTTCTCTTGCTTGTGTTCAGTGTTTGTGTTCTGTTTGCTTTCTGCTGTGTTCATTTTCCTTATTCAGTAATACGTAGCAAGAACTTTAGTGTGTAATCTCACCATAAATACATGCTCTTGGTCTGTTGTTTTGGTGAACAAACAAGCCACAATCTCAGATAATAGTCTTATTATTATTATATGGATAATAGCCTTATTATTATTATATGGATAATAGCCTTATTATTATTATATGGATTGCTACACTTGGAGTGATGGTGACTGTACTTTATGTCTTATTTTCCTTCAGGTATTTTTCTTAAAACTGCATTGTTGGTTAAGGGCTTGTAAGTAAAGCATTTCACTGTAAGGTATTCGGCGTATGTGACAAATACAAACACAATTTGATTTGATTTTAAATTTGGTCATGAAATTAATATGACTGTACGTGTACTGGTGAAGATGGCTGAATCATTATTACGGGTATTTACTGTAAATATATTTACGTTTAGTATTTACAGGCCATTATTGGTGTATGTTTGGCTTGAATGCAAACGGCTCTGCATGTCCGTCTTTGTTCGCCTCTCCGTTGCTTGTATAGTTATTAGGGTCAGTCAGGAAATTAAACAAACTCCACGACTCCCCGAGACCCTCAGATACTTTTTCACTGGAAATAAGTCATTCTTTATGTCTGTCCCTTTCATGTTGACTGTGTTTTGTGGAACCAGAGTTTTGCGGGTGTGTGTGTGTGTGTGTGTGTGTGTGTGTGTGTGTGTGTGTGTGTGTGTGTGTGTGTGTGTGTGACGTTCTGGCTGCAATAGAGACACCATTTCTAGACAGGCACCTGGGAGCAGCCTGCACTCTGTGACCACTTGATGACAGGACCCGATGAAGTCATGGTAGACAACGAGCCAGTCCTCATAATCACAGTGTATGCCTGGTGTACCTCCCAAATGGCACGTTATTCCCTGTATTAGCATTGCTTGCTCTATGTATTGAATAGGGTGCTATTTGAGGAACAAACCTAGGATTTCTTCCACTTGGTTCCAGAACTCCTCAACCCATCAGTCGATACCCGTTTGACTGATCTAAATCTTGACAGGGATGATTTGGTTAGAGCTGACTAATACTGCCAAGTTATAGACTTCATATAGACTACTTGACAGTTTAAAATGCCCCACACCAGGAATCTAATTGTGGGTTTAAATACTTTAAAGTATGCTCAGCACAACCGCCCGCCAGCCAGCCAACACCTCCACC